>NW_020956188.1:98261-146041 GCF_003031625.1 Empidonax traillii | reverse complement strand
CTGTTTTCTTACTGAGATAGTTAATTCTCTAAGTAACATTTGCCATGAACAGAAATCCTTTGTGAATTTCTCTGACTTTACTCAGACTAACCCTATCCACCACTTGCCCCCTGAAGTCAATATAATATGACATGTCCTGAAAATATATAGTAATTATAGAGCCTTTGATTTGACACTTTTGAGGAAAAAAAACGTAAATAAAAATAGTTTCTCTTACTACCATAGGTGCCTTTGAAACATAAATTAGAATTTCTTGTCCTAATTTGCCATTGACAAGTCTTAGAGGCAGAGTTAAGACAAAATTCTTGAGCCAGCAAACTTGCTTCTACAAGTACAAAGGAATTTAAAGAGTGGCCTGGGGAAGAAATGGATGTAGCTGTCAGTCGCATGAAAGAATTTAGAAACAGAATGCAATGCTTTGTCAAACGGTGGGATTCAAATGGAGCAGCATGTCATTGACCCTGGTGCTCAGCAACACATATTTCAAATCCCTGAAGATTAATAGGGAAGATGGTTACAGCTCTCACAACAGCTGCTGCAAAGTGTTCCTATCTCACGTTTTAATTACATGTATTTATACAGTAAAAAAAGTCCTAAATGCAATATAGCCTGTAGTATGCAACAATTTTGAACATTTATGAGATTCAGGCAATTAAGAGTCTAAACTTTCAAATGTTTCCAGATGGCACACTGATTAACAATTGTGTGAATTTAATATTTGTTTAAATGCGCTGCTCTTTAAAATATTTCTTAATAGTATCTGAGTGCATTGCAATGAATCCAAGCACAACTTTTCTTCCAGCACAACTTGCCTCATTGCCTGAAGAAGTGGAAATCTCATTAGCTGATTATATAGACCAAAAGCAGTAGCAGAGTAGTAGCAAGAGATGAAAAAAGATGAAAAAGAAGCCAAGCTATTTCTTAACTAATGAACATATCTTTCTCTCTTCTTGTTATAAGCAAGCCACTTACAACATCATCCCCTCAGTTCTTGTGAGTGAACCTACTAGTGAGGCCATTTCCTTGGGGCTAACAGCATCCTGAACATCGATATCAGCTGCAGGAATGGTTGGACTCAAGATCTTAGAGGTCTTTTCCAACCTTAATGATTCTATGATTCTATGGTCTACAGTATAGGACTGTTTTTAAAGAAAGCACTTAAACATCTAGATCTTTCAGTGGGGTTAAACTACTTAAATTCCTTAAATAATTGGTCCTTGATATTTCCAAACCTTCCCCCCCTTATACTATTTTTAATGTTGAAAACTTGAATCGATACTCTCCACTCTCCACCAAAATGTTTTTGTAGGTGAAACTTATTCTAGCAGAGAGAAATCTGCTAATATTTGAAATATGTTACTGATGATGGCAATCAGAATCATAGACTCCTGGAATGGTTTGGGTTGGAAGGGACATTAAAGCTCCTCTAGTTTCACATCTTTCACTAGACCAGGCTGCTCTGAGCCCTGTCCAACCTGGCCTTGAACAATTCCAGGGATGGGGGCACAGCTTGTCTGGGCATCAGCTCTAAATGAGCTTTCAGAGATTTTTGTAGGAGTTTATGGTCTAGTTAGTTTATATATTTGAATTTGATACTAGGATTGGAATGAAAAGGAACAGCCTGAAAAGGCAAGATCAAAAGCCTTGTAAATCTTCTGCTCTGAAAGCTAAAATTGGGAAAACTCGGACTATCTATGATATTTAAAAATGTGGTTTCTGCCACATTCAGGAGAAACCGTTCCCTCATTTTGTGCAATACTTGTAATACCTGCAAGTCACAGAAAAGAAGATTTATCTCACCTGCCATCTGAGATCTGCAAGCTTGGAGCCCAGAACTAAGTGAGGCAGTAACTTCCTTTGATAGGCAATGAAGAACAGCACATGCCTTCAAAGTCAAATTCTTTTCCTGGCTTTAAACTCTATGAGGAGATTCTCTTAAAACACTTCTTGCTCTCCAATGTGTGTAAAAGGGGCCTGGTTTGACTACTCTAGATTGAGGTGTCTAACTTTGCTTAAAGTACATGAGATGAATCCCAATACTAATAGACACAGTTTATCCTGAAATTCAAGATAAAAGTTATAAATTTCAAAGCTGAGTGTTTTTGTGTGTCAAGATCAGCAGTGATTAGGAAAAAAACCCAATGGAATCATCAATATTTTGGCAGAAATTTTCTAGTTTTCATGCTTGACTTTCAACCTCAGTGAAGTTGTTCCAATAAGGTGCTTTCTGAGGCACATTTTAAATTATTAGCTACGCCTTTTCTCTTTCTTGTCCTCCTTTCCTTTTTTTTCCCCCCCTTGGGGTATTTGAGCAGGTTGAAAGATGGTGACATTCACATTGGAGCAGATTTCAACATTCCACATAATCTTTTGGTTTTGAAATCAAGCAAAGGAGGAACATTCATCCTGAAACCTGAAAAGGAAACAGAATGAAACCTTAAACATTAAAATAGTGAACTGAAATAGTATAAAATGATTTTAATAGATGCAGGAGAAACAATGGAAATTTACCCTCAGGTATTGGTTCCTAAACACCTGTAAAGGAAATTTATGTAGGAGATTATGTGGTGTGTTGGGTGTGATTTTAAGGACTGTTCAGAAGCAAGAACAGACAATCTCATCATTTTTTTCCCCATGGGAAAAACACACAATAGGAAAAATTATGAGAAGCAGCCAAAGGAAGACAAACCACAAATGATGACTGAAAAAAAAAAGGGAGAGCACTGTGTTTTCCTTTTGTTTAACAGTGGCTTAACGGAACAGGAGAGACTCTACAATAACTAATTGGTTTTGAGCAGAGCCTGGACATTATAACACCTTGGATAAGCCCCTTGATTTTCCTATTTTATTTTCCACTGCCTTGACTGCTTGGGTTGCAAATACAATTGATGGAGACAAAAGATTTTCTCCTTCTGTTTCTTTGACCACAGTCTTGCACAACAGTGCAGCTGGTAAAAATGCCTGACATACCTATAATTCCATTTAGTAGGCTCTGTTTGGTGCAGAATTGAACTCCTAAAGATTAACTTACTTTTTTCTTGACCGAGATTCATTAACATAGATGAAAGTTAAAGAAAAAGTAAAAAAAGTATTCAACTCGATGGGTCATTGAATCATTGTGTTGAGACAGTTTTAAAGGAGAGAGGAATTTTGACCTGCTCTATTATTCTTCCACAAATGGTGCATCTGCTTTCCCCTCTTATTTTTCAAAATGTCAGTGGGTGCTGACTCTGTTTCTCTCATTGTTATGACAGCAGTGAGGGACTTTTTTTTTTTTTTTTTTCCCAGCAAAAGTCATGAAGATAAAGTTTTCAAGCCAGTTTTAGCTTGTCCAGATTAGTTAGTGAAGGAGGAAGGAGAGAATGAACAAGATGCTCTTCTCACTCCCAGAAGAAGATGCAACTGGTCCACTTGACAGTGGCAAACCTGGTCCAAGTGCAGCCTCCCATATAACCATCATGGTTTCATGGAGTCTTATTAAAAGACCTTAATTGTAGTACTGAAAGAAAGAAGAACCACAATTATACCTATTGCTATGCAGACAGACAGTACTGCTAATCTCAGGGAAAAAAAAATTTGCATAAAGTTATTTCCAGGAAGAAACAAACACTTTTTCAATGTAGCAGTGTAATTAGCATAGGCTTCCATATCTGAATTCTAATGAATTCATTCCTATTTTTTAGTGTTTTATCACCACTCTCTATTCCAGATCCTTCATGTGATATATTAGTCTGTTTGGATTTGATAGGCAATAAAAACAGACCAGTCAGTCTGTTAGTTCTATAACCCTCTTGCATTTAAGAAATAATATAAATAGCATCAAGACAGAGGGAGAAATCAATGTGTCAATTATTTATATAGAAAAAAGTCTACCTAGTAAAATGAAATTGCTTAGTTCCTAAAGGGCAGAGATGAACTTTTTTGGCTGCTTATGCAGAAATGTTATAAATATTTAAATGTAAATAATAAAATCTTTACATGCATAAATAAACATGAGATTGATATTACACACACTACAGCAGCAAAATATGACAACTGCTGCTTCTTCAGGAAAATGGATATTTCCTGTGACTGAATTGAGAATAAACTCAAAGCTAATAAGATACCTCACATACACTTTGAATCCACACTGCTTTTAAGCAAAAATTTCCCTTGGTCGGTGTTTTTAGAAGAGGTCTGAATAAGTCTCTGGAGCAAACATTTAGGAAGAAACAAAACATGGATGGTGATTTCTTTAAGCCCAAGATGCTTGGCTCAGTGAGGGGATAGCTCAATGAATTTTAAGATTTGATTATGGGTTGATGGCTGGACAAGATGATCTTGAAGGTCTCTTCCAAGCTTGATGATTCCGTGGTTCTGTGAGTCTATAATTAAATAAAACAAGTCCCATCCTGCAGGTAAGGAGCCTGGCTTGTAGACACATGCTTAACTCCTCTTTCCCTCCAGACAGCGTCCAAATTTCCTGCTGGGAGCAGTCCATGGCACATGCAAATCCCCTGGACCATGTCCAGGCAAACTCCAGGAGAATGTTAGCCAGGAGCATGTTAGCCAGTACAAGCCAAAGCCGTGCAGGAAGCAAGTGAACAACTTCATATTCCGATAACTGGGGGATGGAAGTTGAGAACACGCTCTGGCTTTGATTTGTTTGTGGCTATAGACACAGCCTTTGCTCCCAGTAGAGAGTTATGAGGTCTTGAAGAACCCCATGTTTACAGAAATACTCTAGAGACAGGCTCTAAGACTACAGGAAAATCTATGATTAACCTCTTTTCCCACAAATACATTTACTTAAGTCATTTCCCTTTGCTAACATGAACTCATTTTATGTTATATAATTCCTAAGCCATGTAACCATCTGTATCACTTTGCCAACTGCACATGACTGTAAATACACAGAATATAAAGATATTTCTGGAACACTAAGAAAGGAAATTCAGGGTTGCCATTTAACGTTCAAAATAACAGCAGCAATAAAACCAAAATAAAGGTCTTGAACAAATCTTGAAGTCGTGATGGTGTTATTTGAATAGCAGAGTTCAAATGGGAGACCTCCTGCCCACGTGAGAGATGGAAAATGTTCAGGACTGTTGAGCACTCCACAGATTTTCACAGTGGCTTTGCACAGAGCTGTTTAGCACAGGTGTTTAATTATGACACATCAGGGAAGCTCATGGCATCCCACGCTCCTTAGACTCCCACTCCCACCTGTGACTGGACTTAAGGCAGCAGGCAGGGCTGAAAAAGCAGGTACACTGCAACGCCTGCAGCTTCACAAACTGCTGCAGGGCTCTTCCAGCTTAGTGGGAGCAAACAAGCTCATTGAAAAAAAGCCACTGGTTCACACTACATTTGATGCTAGATTAAGAAATTCTCTGAAATTACAATGTTTAGAATTGGAGGGTGGCTCATGAGCAGTTTGGATCGTGACACCATGCTGAGAATTTTTGTCCAGAAGCCTAAGGAATGAGAGAATCAACTTAAAAAAAAAAAAAAATCAAAGGAAAGCTGTCTGGAAAATTTCCAGTGCAAATATTTTTTCCTTCTGAAAATGCTGAGCAGTTGAGCATAGAATATGTGGTGGAAATATTCTAATTTCAATTCATTCTAGTCTGCCCAAAACACACAAGTAAAGAATGGAATGTCCTGGTAAACTCAAAATACTCTATTTAAAGCTTTTTTGAGATACTCTGATTTTCTATTTTTATAAAATGTAGTTAAATAAAAGTTTGTTTTAAGTGTAACTATAGCCTTTCAGGGTTACTAAAAAAAAAATGTTTCCTCCATATGAGCCCATCTGTCTGTAATAAAAAGTGTTCCTTTTTTATTATTATCTTTATTTTTTAAATCAAATTCAAACAACATTTTAAATCTATTTCCTACCAAGATCTGATCTGCCACCTGAATGGGTACAAGATTTCAAGTGGGAGAAATAGGAGTATCTAACTAAGTATATTAATGTAGCATAGGAACCTGGCTATTCACAAGTTCCAATTTCAGTCCAAAAATAGAAACTATTCTCTTCAGAGCCACACACAGAAAGCAGTTCCTGAAATTGGATTGGTTCCAAGTTTCCTTACACAGTTATGAAAATCTTAGTCATAATGCATCCTCCAACACAACATAATAATATTTAAAAAAAAAAAAAAGAGAGAGAGAGAGAATTGATAACATTGCCTTTTCAGAGGAAGTTGACCAGTCAGTATGATGTCAGCAGTCATTGGGTTTTGATCTCTGGAGTGGAGTTCATCTCACCCAAGTTGCAAACATCAAGAAAGTGAGTTTAAATCTGGGTCCTTCAGAAAGTGACTCACCTTTGTTAGGGGCCTATTTCGGGACAAAGTGAATGTAAAAATTCACGAGGGGAGGCTGGATGACTTTGTTAGATGAGATGCTTCATTTTAGCAGATGTACTGGGTTTCCAGGGCAAGATTTCCATAGTGGGGTGGAAGTAGGGAACCTTCAAGCTTGGCTTCTGTGAGAAGACTCCAGGAACTATCCCAGTGCCAGACAGAGACAGCTGCAGCCAGGTCCAAAATGGACCCAACACCACCCAAAGCTGAGTCTGTCAATGATGCCGGTGGCACCTCTGTGATAAAATACTGAAGAAATTACCAAAAAATGCCACGCAGCAGCTGTGAGAGGAGTGGGGAAAATGTGAGAGAAACAAGCCTGCAAACAGGGGCACTGCAGAAAGAGAGGCAGGAGGTGGTTCTGATTTCAGAGCAGAGACTCCCCTGCAGCCCATGGTGCAGCCCATGGTGAAGCAGGTTGTCCCCCTGCAGCCCACGGAGGACCACAGTGGAGCAGAGATCCCCACTGTAGCCCATGCAGAGCTCTGTGTTGAAGCAGGTGGATGCCTGAAGGAAGCTGCAGCCTATGGAGAGGGTTTTGTGGCAGAAACTGTGACCCACTGGGGAACCAAGCTGGAGCAGACTGATCCTGAAGGACTGTAATACATGGAACAGGGCCCATGCTGGAGTAGTTCCTGAAGAACTGCAGATTTTGGGAAGGACACACATTGGAGAAGTTAGGGAAAGACTGTATCCCATGGGAGGGACCTGAGATAGGAGTAGGGGAGCAGTAAGAGAAGAAAGGAGTGGCAGAGACAAAGTGTTATGAACAAACAACAATCTCCATTCCCCAACCCCTCCACACTGCTCATGGGAAAGAAAGAGGGCAGAAGATTCAGGAGTGAAGATGAGCCAGGAACACATGGAGAAATAAGGGAATGGATTTTTTTTTTTTTTAAGTTTAGCTTTTATTTCTCACTGTCCTGTTCCATTATGAATTGGTTTTAAATAATTTTCCCCAAGATGAGTCTGCTTTACCCATGACTGTAACCAGTGAGTGATTTGGTTATAGTAGGTAGTGATGAGTGGGCACTTACAGGGCAAAACTCATTGGGACAGAGAATGAGACCTTCTGAGGCAGAATTCATTGGGCTTATGTGAATTTGTTCTAAATATTTCAATTTTTCCTTCTTCATCATGAAGAAAGGTTGGACAACCAGCTCCAATATGAGCTAACGATGTTTTACACCCTGACTATAAAATCTCTAGGAACAGCAGTTTCTTTTCACTACAGGTGGGTTCAGATGATCATCAGTTGAGATATTTCGACATTAGGTTTCTGTGCTTCACAGGGAAAAAAATAATAAAGACATGTAATATCTCCCCATTACCTCAGCCATCAGTGGGGTTATGAAACTGTGATATTTTTCAATACTTTCAGGTTTGTTCTCAGTGGAATGCAGATCTCCAGGCTAGGTCTTGTGACAGTTACACAGCCCAATACCGAACTAGTGCTCAAGCCTTTTCTTTAGCAAGGAGGGTGAAAACCGTGGGCTGGTGCACATTCCAGAAAGGTGAACTCCTTCTCAGGAAACCCAGCTGTTCTCAGGCAGACACTGTACAGTCTGGCACGTCAATGCCTAGCAGTAATTTGTCTTCCATTCAAACACACCTGGTCCCTCCTTTTTGTCTTGTAGAAAGGCTGTTTATCAGATATCTGACTTCTTTCCTCCAAGAGTTGGTGGGATTAGCTGAAATCAAACCAGAGTGATGCACCAGCTTTCCCTGTTGGCTGGATTCACAGTAAAAAGGCTTCCATGGAACAGCAGGGATTTCTGTAGGGATAGCCATGGAACCTTGGAATACTATCCCAGCTGTAGGAAGTGTGATGCTCCAAAGACTTTCCAAAGCTTTTCTAAAAATTCAAACTTTAAGAAAGATTGAATTTACTTTGTAAAAACTTGAATTTTGTCAATCTGAATCAAAGAATCACGGAATGGTTTGGGTTGGAAGGGACCTTAAAGATTACTTAATCCAATCCCACTGCAATAAAAGGGGACTTTTTCAGCAGATCAGATTCCTCAAAGCTTCATCCAACCTGTCTTTGAACACTTCCAGGGATGGATCCTCCACAACTTCTCTGGGCAACTTGTGCCAGTGTCTCACCAACTTCATTGCAAAAACAAAGAACCAAACAAAAAGTTTTCCTTTTGTGTAATCTAAACCTCCACTTGATTCCAGCAGTTTGTATTTATTGGAGAATGGAATGTTACTTTTACACAACATGTGGGGTATGCAGAACATTAATGCAAGTATGACTCATTAATCTCTCACTGGAATTGCTAAATCAGAATGTCAAAAATTTGGAAGTTGGCTTTTCATCTAACTCCATCTTCCCAAGTCTAAATCTCATGTCTCAAAGAAAATTGTCACAGAACTCACAGCTGACTGTGATTTTATTGTAAATATTGAACACAATTCACTTACATTGAACATAGTTCGCTTACACTGCCACTTCACTGACAACATCCAGAAATCTGTTCCAGTTCTTACTAGAATTATGAGTTTTACTATTGACTTCTACAAACTGGTAATAAATAAGGGATTTCTAACTGCAGGAAAACATGCATTTCGCATGTTACAGACCTTATAATTTAGTTATCATAAGGACATCCCATTGTTTCCAACTTTCTGACAGGGAGTTTTGTGTTCACTTTATCAAGAGCACGTATTCTTGTGTTGCTTGGCTACAGCCATTGAAAGCAGTTCCTTGATTTTGGCTGTTTTCTTGCCTGATGTAGAACAGCCACTACAGTAGTACTGGAAATCAGTATGGAATTCAGCTTCCATGTTCCTCAACAGTGTAATTTTTAAAGTGAACCTCATCCCAGTAACTGTAGAGGGAAACTTGATAACTGACCTAGACCTGGTGCTAACTAATAGAAAACTAAAAATAAGCATAATCAATCCCAACAATAACATGTAATTCAAATCAGGTCAAATTTTACTAGTTATTACAACTATGTATTGCAAAAAATTTGTCCTGTTTTACTCCTGAGAAAAAAATATAACTTCCTCTTTGTATTCCAGTGTTCAGCAACAATAACACGATGGTGTAACTGTTTAGTCAGTGGCTTCTAAGGACACATTCAGTATTTAGTAATTTTAAAGAAGAAAGTAGTATTTCTTTTTTAATGGAGAACCCCACTGTTAAACATCTCTCCAGCTAATGTTTAATAACTACCTTGCTTTATCTTGTACCAATCTTGACAATAATTAACCTGAAACAACTGCAGCGGTTTTTAATATAGAAACATGTTTACTCTGACAATTTTAATTTGCCTGTTAAATAAAGGGTAAACAGTTAAAATCATGACACTCTTAAATGAAGAAGTGAAAAAATTCTATTTTTTTCTTTCTTTGGAGCCTAAGGGCATCTTCCCTGGTGTGGAGTCAGCACTAGTGGGCGAGGTTACAACATGCTGGGTTTGGCTAAGACACAAACTGATCTCCCACAAAGATTTAGAGCAGCTCTGAAGTGGCAGCAAGCATAAATCACATGAAGACGTTTCATTTGGCTCTTTGCAAATCAAAGGCCCCAAGAAGTACTAGAGTGGTTGCTGAGGGATATCATACAAGAGAGCTCCTGGCCATGGCCAAGGCTAGAGTCCAGTCTTGGGAAAGAAGTATGGGATATGTGGAATCTGGTTATATGGAATGCCGACAGAGGCAGGAAGGATAGGAAGATGGGGGGAAATAACCCATGCAGAACTAGGATTTTGGCCTTGATATATATATATAAGAAGAAGAAAGGTGTTCTTGAACTGCTAATTTCCTGGAAGAAAAGCAGATGCCTACACTGTCTGGGCATGACATCAAGTTACACTAGTTACAGCTGGTGGCCTGGCCTGTAAATAAATAACAGCCCAGCAAACTAAGCCTGATTGACACATTTCTTTATCAGATATTTTTCTGTGCGAATGAAAGGCTCATATTCTAAAACATTTTAAAAAGAAAAGAAAACTGAACGTATCATTGTCAAGATCTTAATTCTTTCCCAAATCCACACCATGCTCCATTTCGACTTAGAGCAGTTTTGCTTAATGAAGATGTGAATTAAGAGCTGGAAAATAACATATTGTGCTGTATGTAAAATGAGGAAAATCATGCATAATGTTTCCCCTCATTTGTACGTATTACATTTGTGATTGTCAAAAACAGGATTAACTATCCCTCTTGGGTTGCGCATTCCAAAATGCTTAATCTATTCTCCCCTTGATACAACAGACTAACTCCCATTCATATACAAGCATATGAGAAAAAAAATAAAATCTAACCTTGCTTCCCATCTCTCATTAATTTCCTACTACTTTCCATTGGCACCCCAAATCCCTGCACTTCTCATTAGTGGAAAAATAATTCACACATCTAAAATGTTGCATAATGAAAGCCAAGTCAGGGGTGGTGATGGTGGGGAAAGAAGCCTTGCTAAGTTTCAGAACCCGTGCAACAGTTAAATGTAGATGATTCCCCTTCAGTTTCCTCGAGGGTCAGGAATTCCTGTCATTAACTCCAGAAATTTCCTGACACCTGCTGAAAGGAGTGAAGGAAAAGCAGAGAAGGGTCTGGAGCAATAATTGTCAGCGGATGATGGCTCTTCCTATTTATTTCTGGGCACTTTGACTAATAGGGATTACTCTGTCCTCCACTCAGGGTGTAATGAGGCTCTGGCACAGGTTGCCCAGAGAAGCTGTGGCTGTCCCATCCCTGGCAGCGTCCAAGGCCAGGTTGGATGTGACCCTGAGCAACTTGGTCTAATGGAAAGACCCCATGGCAGGGGGTTGGAATTGGATGATCTTCAAGGTTCCCTTCCAACTCAAGTAATTGTGTGATTCTATCTTTAGAAGTTCCACACTCTAGCATACTAATTTTGCCAATGGAAAGGTAAAAAAAAAAAGAGTTCCCATCTACATTTTTGATACTTGAATCTATGTTCCTTAATGGCCTCAAGAAATGCTCAACAAGTCCATGACAATTTACCTGATCGTTCTTGAATCATTTGGGTCTCTTTGGGCAACTTGTAAACTCAAAGACGAAAATGCCTGAAAAGAGCTTTTTTGAAATCCATTGTGCAATTTATAAAATATTAGCCCCTGCTCTATTCCATTTGTTTCACCAACTGAATAGAGAGACAGTGGGGTAACACCATAAATAGTTAATGTCATCCAAGTTTGGAACATCCAAGTTGTTTAACAAGGCTCAGTTTTCTCACCCAGCTTTAGGCACTTAACTGAGAGGCTTAATTTGGGGCTATCATCACCTTATCTTCTCTCTGTAGACAGTGCAAAAGAGATCAGTGTCCCCAGGGATGATTCTGGCTAGACTACAATATGAATCTCTCTGCTTCTTTAAGTCTAGAAAATGTCTATTTGGGTCTTATTCTCCAGAGCTCAGACAGTTAAGCTAAGGTGAGATGAGGATTAAAAAATAAAAATGGGGCTTGACTAAAGTTTTGCTTAAGCTTCATTAAAGATGCTTAAAAGTCTAGACTGAGTCAAAATGTTACAAATTCAGGGGAATTCAGATAAGTTAATCTGGTTTTATCCTGACACCAGCTTTTTTATTTCTGTTCTCAATACTCTGTTACTAGAACAGGGAATGAAACTACTTTGGCTCAGAAATGTGCAGGTTAAACACAGGCTTCTGGGTTTCATTCTTCATAGCCGTAATATTTAATGTTATTCTAAATATTAATATTTAATATTTATTTAACATGATTAAACCATCACCAAAAAACCAGGTGAGTAGAATCACAGAATGGTTTGCATTGGAAGGTACCTCAAAGATTATCTCATTCCAACCCCCTGCCATGGGCAGGGACACCTTCCAGTAGACCAGGAGTATAATAATAGAGAGGCAGGTGTCTTATCTTTTGATCTCACTTTTAATTACATGAGAAGCTACAATGAAAGAAATTTATAGTATAAAATATGTACTTATTATCACTCTCTTAGAAAAAAGATTCTCACCACAAGGTACTTATGCATTCTGAATATATTTTTCATGTTTTTCTTCCCATTTTTTTCAGCACTGTAACTTTTTTTTTTTAAATATAAACAAGAACACTTTCAGACAAAATGCTTTAAAAGAATAAATATCAAAACATCCATGAGTGTTCCAAGTCAATCAGGATTATTGCTGTGATACGTCAACACTGTGGCTTTGAGGAATGCAACACACCAATATTAGCTGCATTGCCATTTGAAATGCAATATTCACACTTTTGATTCATCTGATGATAATTCAAATTATCTCACTTTAACAGAGTCCTGATCTGTTAAAAACCTATGGAAAAATGTGAATCAGATACCTGTTGTCCTGGTACAAAAGAATTTGATTTCATTTATGATATGGGAGATCGGAACCTTGCTTCATCTTAGAATCACACTGGCTTTTACATTATGACATTGACCAGAACATCTCAAACCATCTAAAGGCAAATATATTCTGCTAAACCTGGAAACGGGAAAGTTCTTCATTGCATGTATTTGTATAAAAACTTGGTTATATTAGAATGCATACGCGATGTTTTATTTATATTCTATACACATTATGACTATCCAGTTTATTAAGCAAATAAAATAGTGCCTTTGGTAGTGCAAATTTTTATAGCTGTGTTTTCTCACTCTGCAAACTCATTTGCATATCCATATATCAGCACCAAGTTAACAGGACTGGAGACACAAAAACTATGAGTGGACAAAAGACACCTTAAGAAGCTACAAACCAACAACCAGAAAAGCCTTTTAGCTCTAAGTCAGCAGACTTTTATGTCAAGCTTGGCTGACTAATTATTGCTTATAATTTGCATTAGGATTAATTAACTAATTAGAGAGGAATGTCTGAAGGCAAAGTTATGGCTCTGCTTGTCAAGCTGAGGACTTTAATTATTCTGATATTTTTAATTATAATCAGCTGCTGAATGAGTATTACATTGTCAGCTACTATAGCTGGAGCTGCAGCGGGTCGGGAGCTGAAGGAATTGTGGGTATTGTCCTACTACTTCACCTAGAACCATAGAAAGGTAATGCCAACTAGGCAAATATAGTAGGAAAGCCTTCTGGCTTCAATGCTCATTAAAAGCCCCTACACAGCACTATGCAAACTCTGACAGTTCAGGGTTATGTATCCTTTTAAGAGTAAGGGAACAACTTTTCCTCAGAAACATTCCTTAGCCTATACTCTTTTTTTTGTTTAAATCTTTTTTCAGGGAGCCTGAATTACCTCTTGGTCCCCAGACACACAGAGCTTTATTCATATTGCTTTGCTGAACTTAATGTACAAGGGACAGTAAAGAAAGCACAGCCCAGGGCAAGGACAGAGATGGAGTCACCTCTTGCTACCTTTGTGACTCTGGTACAATTTAGGGAACCCTGAGATGTCCCTGTTCCAATCACAGAGGCTTTTCAGCGCTGCAAGGAGGAGAAGCCCTATCCATTGCACAGCAGCATCGTTTCTGAGACACAGCATATCTGATTTGTTTGCCAAGACTTCTGTGATATCTTGGCTTTAGGGCTTGATCTCACAGCCCTGTCAGGAGTAAATTTGTTCAGCAATTTATTGAGGCCACTCCTTTCCTGAGTCTTTGGATGATAACCATCACCACAGCATATGGACACTTCATTACCCTCAACAGATGTAATCTCACAGCCACTGCATCAATACTCACATTTTAAAAATGGGAACTGGGGAATAGATGAACTAAGGGCTGGAGCAGACTTCAGTACAGCTCCTCTGGTTGTTGCTTTGCTAAAATTTAAGCCTTTTAAGTGTCAGAAGGTGCAAACCTGTCACCTGGTTTAGGTCCAAACTTTGTTACTGATATTTTCAGCACTTGGACTGGTTCAGTATGTCTTAAATAACCACCTAAATTTTCTGTACTAATTCTAAACATTCTGGTCTGCCTAATGGTAATACTTCCCTATTATTCTCTAGGAGCATTTACAGGGTAATCTAAGAAGACTTTCTTCTGCCAAGAGTACAAGGAATCAGTATGGAACACATGGTATTTTGGGATGCAAGTCATCTAATCCCCTTTAGGGATGCAAATATTATCAACTTGTATTTTGGTAATGGTGAATTAGGAGATCTAAATTCAAGGTTCTGATCAACCTGATGTGGATTGAGTCCCACGCCAAATTTCTCTGTTCCAAGGTTTCCTAATGCCTTCTGTTCAACATGCACAGAAATGAGCTCCCCAGAGATCAAGGAGGCTCAGCTGAGATCTAAATCTATGGAAGCATAAATCAAACTCCATTGGCTACAGAAGGACCATGGAACAATTTCATCTCAGTCCAAGGCAGCTCAGTATGATGAGATGAACCAAGGTGCACATATAAAGCCAATAAAGATTTACAAAATAGGTAATTCTATTGACACAACAGCTTGTCCCAGCTAGCGAGTTAGGATTCACCCGATTTAAGATTAACCACATATCCTACTTTCTCCTTACAAACAGTGGAAAAATTCCCTTCTACAGCTTCATTACTTTCATACTACAGATAATGCCTGAAAGAGCACAGAAGGATCACATCCAATGTCTATGAAGTGAAGCAGGTTAAAAAAAAACCCCCAAACCTTCTGAATTTTTCATTTGAACATTGTCTGTTTATTTGTGAATTTTATTTTCAGGAATGCCCAGAGTGTAGAACAAAAGCCTAATGGTATAATTTCAAACTACAATATGTAAAATAGGGTGTTGAATTTCCTAAATGCAGATCTCCCAAGGACCCATTAAAAATGTCCAATAGATTAAGGTTTTGAACCTAAGTCTCAGAAAAGGAACTTTTAAGGCATTCTAAATCCCAGAATAATTAATTTTGAACTATATTCCTCAATTTAAAAATCCCTCAAGTTCCCATGAGTTTGTAGGACCTTCTCTTAAAAAAAAAAAAATCCCTAAAACCTGAAAATCAACCCAGAAGTTACTTTGGATGGACACAGAACACAGAGATGAACAAAACCTGCTGGATTTGGCTGTTCTTTTTCACTCTAACCATTATGTTGTTTCAAATTAAAAGGTAAACAAAGAACTTCTGCCTGTGGATGCTACAAAAAGTGATCCCACAAACGTTCCTCCATTTTAACTCCCCAGAGTACAAATCACCACTTCACTCTCCTGTTTGACCCAATATTGCTCTCAGTTCTTCCCAGTGGGAATTTTTAGTGACAATAGCAGAGTTTTTCAAGTTTATTCAATTCCCAAAGAGAAGATATTCCGACTGTTCTGGTTTTTTTTTGTAACCCTGCATGTTTAGGCAGGGGTTTTGTGTGCTCCAGAAAAGAAGCAATTAGATGAATGGTGAACCATGAAGGTATATTTGTCCATCACTTCCTTCTAAGACAACAAAATTCAAGGTTGTCCACACTGTTTGGAAGCTTTGAGCAATCCCTACTGAAGAAAAAAAAATTGCTTATATAGCCCTCTCCTCAGTTATCATAAAAAAGCAAATACATTAAAAATAAAAAAAAATCTTTAAAAATCCCTCCAATATTTTCAAAGTGACAGTAAGTGCATAGTATTTCTATGTGTTTCATAACTGAAAAAATAGAAAATATTAGTACCATTTTTGGATCCACGCTCTTCTCTGAACACTGTGAAAAAGAAGTGTGTGTGTGTGTGTGTGTGTGTGTGTGTGTGTGTGTGTGTGTGCAAGAGCAGGACTTAACTCTGAAACAGAGTATTTTCACATGAGAAATTAAGGGATAACATCACACTGGCAAGATATTTACTCAGAGTATACCTCCAAAAAGCAGAATATGTTATATTCTAAATGTATGCACATGTTTAAAAAGTTAATGTTTTAAGCTTTCTGCCTTCTAGCCAAGTATATCTAATCTAATTAGTGCTTTCCAGCCAAACATGGCCATAAGCAGGCCCAGAGTACATTGACGGCTCTTTAAAAGACACTGCTCACCTCAGGCCTTTCCTGCTCCTCAGTCTATCCCAAAATTTTGAATGTACCTTGCAAAATGCGACTTAGTTTTATGAGTTTTTCACTGTTTAACTTCACGTTGCTGAAAGTGAACTCAAAATGTCCAGACTTAATCTCTTCGTTAGTGTATGAATTGCCCTATACCAAGGTAAGCAAACAGAGCATCAGGTGTCCTGATACGAGGGCAATCCAAAATATTTGGTAGCATTTGTACACTGGTCTAGTGGAAGGTGTCCCTGCTCATGGCAGAGAGGTTGGAATCAGATAATCTGTAAGGTCTCTTCCAACCCAAGCCCTTCCATGAGTCTATGAAAAACTCAAGAGTACACACCAGCCAGTCCCTGAGAACATTTCTGTTTTGGGTATGAAAAGATTGTTATGAAACAGAAGAACAAATGATGATGTGTGGGCATTCCTGGCTCAGATAATGAAGAGAAGAAATGGTTGGAAAAGGTAGAATTCACCTAATCTAGTTACAGATATCTTTAAGTCACCCTTTTAGATATCTGTTTATGAGTTGCACACCAACAGTTCCAGCAGACTACAGAGGTTGACCAGCCCATATATAGTTATATATACTGCAAACACATGCAGTTATTTGGGGTAGGTACTCTTGTGCCAAGAACCTCACTGAATAAAACTTTAAGAACTAACTTTTGCTTAGTTCTAAAAGGTTAGGTGAGGTAAATGCCTTGTCACATGTCTCTTAAATGCACACAGAATCACGGAATCATAGAATAGGTAAGGTTGGGAGGGACCACAGTGGGCCATATGGTCCAACCTCCCTGCTCAAGCAGGGCCATTCCAGAGCACTTGGCACAGGATTGTGTCCAGATGGTTCTGGAAGATCTCCAGTGAGGGAGACTCCCCACCCTCCCTGGACAATCTGTTCCAGTGCTCGGTCACTGCACAGGAAAGAAGTTCTTCCTCATGTTCAGGTGGAACTTTCTGGGCATCAGTTTCTGCCCATTCTCTCTTGTCCCATTGCTGGGCACCCCCGAGCAGAGCCTGGTCCGTCCTCTGTCCCCTCCCTGCAGACACTGATGGATATGGATGAGGTCCCCTCTCAGTGCCTCTTCTTGAGGCTGAACATGCCCAGCTCCCTCAGCCTTTCCTCATCTGAGAGGTGCTCCAGTCCCTTCATCATCTTTGTCATCCTCCACTGGACCCACTCTAGGGGTCCCTTGTTTCTCTTGTCCTGAGGAGCTCAGAAATCACTGAAACTAAACTGACTTTTTTTCTTCTCTGGGCTTCTCAAAAGCATAAAACATCAATATAGAGAAACTAAAGTCACCATAGTTCTGCAGCTACAAAGAGAAAATTCGCTGGGAGTTTGAAATTTGTTATATTGACATTTTTCATAGCTTTGGGAAATGAAAGCACAATATTTAGTTAACAGAAACAAAAGATTTCGTAGAGTTAATTCCAGAAGGACTTAGGGGCAAGCTAAGGACTCCACTATTGTCACTTTTTGTGATCCAGACTCGACTACAGAGGAAAAAAAAATCCTTTCAATCTAAGCAGTATAGACTAAGTGTTTTCAGTGTTTTTTGATATGTTTTAGGGAAAGGGGAACAGGTGGAAGGGGAGGAATTATTGACCTACATAATTTTACTTTTTCTTCAGCTGCAAAACATGTTTACATAAATCTGTAAGTGCACACATTAGTTGAATAAGGTGAGGATCACCAAATGGAGCTGATGTCTGCCCAGGGCCAAAAAACCCTGTACAGATTCACTCTGGGATCATCAGGGACTTGTTGCCTTTGTTCATTGGACTCAGCGATCCTGGCAGGCTCCTTCCAGCTCAAGATATTTCCTGATTCTACGATTCTATGCATTTTGGGTGAACCTGGGTCAATTTTGGGATCTATGTGTCATGAACTTCAGAAGTAATTAAAGCTCAAGATGCAAATTTGTGAATTCTCATGATAAATTTATTTGTGAAGAGGTGACCTATACTTCTGAAAAATTAAAAATAGTGAAGCATATTAGGATTATTGCAAATGAATTTGCTTGGGGAGAGAGGCAGAGTGGGGAGAAAAAAATTCTGGCAAGAGGTCAGAGGTAAAAACAGTCACAACTTGAACTCAAAGCCAAACACACCAAGCATTCAAAATCAGAAAATCTTCAATAAAACATTTCTCTTTCATTAACACTCCTCAATTTCATCTTAAATATAAAATTTGTATAAGTAATAGCCTCAAAATTCATGTTTTAATTTAGCTGTTAGCATCTTTTCTGAGGCTTCGTTTCTCTCATCCGAAATTCTGCTTCAGTATGTCAAATCATTAACAAAAGCAAAATTATTAGTGGATATTATTAATTTTCATTCCTGCTTCCCATTAGATCAGCAAAGGTCTAAAACCAGAAGGGAAACAGTTGTTATGACTTTCATGTTGGTTCCAGGCGGGAGTCAGGTTTTGTTTTCCTTCTTATTTTAAATCCACAGTATTTTGTCTTCATCCATTTGTTTTAGTTTAAACAAGATGAAAAACTAAGAAATATAGAAATATTTTTCAGCTCATAATCAGAAGAACATGAAGAAATTTATATGATTATCAGGGTTCCATAAAACTTCTCCATTTTTCATTGGCTACAAGTCTGTTCCTCTTTATTGGTTTTTATTTTTTTTTCTTCTTCTTTTTTTAGGAATTTGTGTCTTAGCTGAAGCTTTTCCTCACCTCATTGATAGTTCTCTGAAACACCTAGTTAGGGAAATGGCTGTAATGGATCTTCAAATCTCTTAGGAAGCTTAAAAAACTGCATAACAGTCTTTTGTAAATTAAAATGTCATATGGCTATATCTTGAATTGAATTCAAAGGAGTTTTACCCTGACAAAATTAAAATATTTGGCTTTGAATCCAACAATTGACACATTTTCAATTTTTTTTGGCGTATTTTCAAGAGAAATAAAATAAAAAAAAACTATCTCAAGCAAGACTCGAGGAAGAGAGATCCCTATTAGAAAAAAAAAAAATCACAGAATCATGGTATCACAGAATAATTTGAGTCGGAAGGGACCTTAAAGTACATCAGTTCCAGGGACACATTCCACTAGCCCAAGCTGCTCCAAGCCCCAAACAATTCGGCCCTGAACACTTCCAGGGATGAGGCATCTACAGCTTTCCTGGACAACCTGTGCCACAGCCTCACCATCCAGTAAAGGACATCCTCCTAAAGGCAGACGTGGAGCTTTTACGTATATTTAAAAAAGAAAAAAAAAAAAAACAAAACAAAATATTTTTTACTTTTCAAAAGAAAGAACTCCGTAAAATCAAGAAGCCTTTGAGAAATTTTGGCATCTGTTATACTTATATGAATGAAGGAACATCCAATGAACATCCCTTGGTATGTTTCCTGGTCGTTTCACAGAATCACAGAATCATTAAGGTTGGAAAAGGCCTCCAAGATCATCAAGTCCAACCTTTGACCGAAAAAGCCTTTCTCTGCCATCAAGAGATATGTGTTTATAGAGAGAAGAGGAGGATCCATTAATGTCTGGGTTGAAAAACAGTAAACAGTCAAGTAGTTTGTTGATGGTTGTTTTTGGTCTGGTTACCAGACTACTGATGCTGAGGGATAAGTAAAAAAAAGAATTCCAGAGGCAGCCAGGGTTAGAAAGAACCCAAGTGGGAAGGGCTGATGTGCAAGTTAAGGGTATTAATTTGCTTCCACAGGTATCCTGGGGTCCCCACAACAATCTTCCCCTATTACTCTGATTCACTGACAAGAGGTAATCACCAGTTTCAACCCACCATGGAGGTCACTAATTGCAATATTCTCACAACTTGGGTATGGTGCTGTTCAACAGCACCAGCGAGAGAGCCAAGGGGAGCCTGCAGGCAGTGCCATCCTCACAGTGAGTCTTTTCCATCACCAGGCATTCTGGCATTCTTACATCCCTAAAAAATTAAAACCCACAAAATTAATCATTTCCCTTAGATAGCTAGATAAATCCTTGCCTGCAAGACCCGTGTGCCGGGGGTGTTCCTTAATGCCATATAAATGCTTAGCCATGGGCTTGCCTGGCTAATCAGGCCTAAACTCTGCCCTGAAGGCAGCCAGCCTTGGTGCTGATGAGCCACTGGAAGGAGCATATTGGGTGTTTAGATTAAATATAAATTAAAGACCTTTTCCCTAAATTATTCGCTTTTCCCTGGAATCCTCTGCTCCAAGAGGTGCTGTTTGGGTCCATTTCTGTTTTATTCAAATTGAAAAATAGGGTCCATTATTCACCAGAGGTGGTGATTGTACCAGATGGATCTTTGGTATGAAAAAAATTAGATTTCTAGCATGGGTAATTATAAATCTCTCCCAAAACTTTCGAGCCAACTCACATACCTTAGGCTGGATAATGAATTATATTTTGTGGTGTGCTGGCAAGGACCTTGGGATATTTTTCACCTTCTTTTATTGCACTGAAAAAAACATCAGGCAGACATTTGCTGCACAAAAGATTTCCTGGGCAGGGATATTGGGGGACTATCAGTCCCTCTCATCTTCAAAGGTACTTTCAATGTATTTTGATTTTCTTTTAGCAAAGTGCCACTACATTCCAGCTAAACAAGAGAGAACAAATTTTATGTGACTTTTGCCCTGTATCCCCAGAAAAGGGTTTCTGTCCTATAGGATATCCGTATAGGATACAGAGCAGCCATTGAAGAACTAATTTTATATTTTCCCTTCTTCAAGCATTCGACACAAAGGAAACCCTTAAAAATTCTCATCTCTCATATTCTTCTCCCGGCTGAAAATTCCCCGCACTTTTGTCCATGTAAACACAGAATTAGTCTCCTGCAAGTTTAGGTGGTGGCAGTTCCTGAACACAGTCATATTTTGCAGATAACAGGATTAGCTTGGATGTGGGTAATAAGTTGGTGAATCTCCCCCTGGCCATTTCTCAACACTGTGAGAGCACTAATCCTTTATGCTTTGATGTCTTCTAGTTTTCCATCAGGTGCAGCTCGGCACTTTTGTCCTGGGGCACTCAGCGCTCTTATAAGATCTCATAGTGTCCTCATTAGCTGCGCCTATTTACCCAGCCAGCCTGTTGAACCCAATTTATAGTTTATGTGATTAATTCCCAAAGTACAGTAAACCCTTTGCTTTAAGGCTCTCCATTATATGACTGCATCTCATATAAGGGCAAACACCAGCTACTGCTCTTTTGTTATATGGCTTCACTATATATATAAAACTGCAATAATTTTGCTCTCAACTACACATTTAACATCATTATATATGTGTTCTTGCAGACATACAGCCCATAAAAATGTTGCACGCTGGATCATAAAGAAACATGCGTGCAGAGGAGTAATTTTTGCTTCTTTTTTTTGTTTTGTTTTGTTTTTGTTTTAAAAATCTATGTCTTTACCATTCTACATTCCAATTATTGATATTGTTGAGTAAGTCACACAATTCAGAGCTGTTTATCCATGGAATTGCAGGTGACAAAGGCTTAGCAGTCAAAGTAGGAGCCTATAACCACTGGCACATTTTTTTATTTTTTTTTTTTTTAACATGCAGGGTTTGTAGATAAAAGACTTACGTTGTGAATTTTTATGCAGTCATTTAAGTCAACCGATGACATCTGTCAGCTCTGCTGTATTTCCTCCTATTGGGATATGAACTATGTGAGTTGGATCTCTGGTAATTTGCATGTGAAAGAACATTGTATCTTTTTTAAAATAGATGATCATTTTCAGCTCTCTCTCCTCAAGGGTTCATCGAGAGAGGCATCCTGCAGGTCTTTTTTTTTTTTTTTTTTTAAACATTTTTCCAGCCTTCTAGTTTCCAAAAAACCCACACAGCTCCTGAGAAGGTTCAGTTTCACCAGATGATTCCCTGTCACAGAAGCAAAACACAAAATCAGAAAATCATAAAGTATTTTGGCTGAGATGCTCTAACTGCTGAGCAGAGGGGATAATAGAAAAGCTCTGTTGAATGGAATCATTCAGTGTAAGCACAGGTAACAAAAGCTGTTCATTTAAACAAAGAAATCCAACTTGCCCTACAAAGTATTAGAAAAAGTTGTGACACCTACAGGAAAATACTTCAAATATCAGAAGGACAAAAATTATTGCTTTAAAGCACTTTGTGCAAATGGAAAACATCTTGCTCCAGATAACGGAAACCTGATTTTGATTTTAAATAAGGTTTGGTCTCTTGTTTTGTTCAGCAGTCTTAGTCCTGTCTGATAACTGCTATGAAATCCCAACTAGCCACAAAATATCCTACTTTCCTGGAACTCTAGGGAAGGGAAGCTGCAGCTCTGTGACCTTCCCTTAAGCTACTTCATCAATATATCTTGAACTCGACCTGGAGTGATGAACCACCTGGAAGGGCAAGAGAATTATTTAAACCTGAAGCCCTTCTGGCCCTCAGTATTTCCAGTGAGACCAATCTACAATGAGGTCTTTCTACAAACGTCTAGTGTGGAACATCCAACATGGACATGCTCCACACATTTATATGTATGTAGAACCTTATCGCTAATATTTAATTATATATAATATTTTGATGCACATGTATATACATTTACATGTAATAAGACAATAAAAGAGAGATGGTAAAGCAGTTCATAGAACTGAAAGAACTTTATGCTTCCTTCTTCCCCAGTACACTTTGTTTCTGCAAAAAAGAAAAAAAAAAAAAGCAGAGGCATTCCCATCTGACTGAGCATTAGGCCCAAGATGTAAAAGTTTGGATACAAGAAATTTTCATAGAAGAAGAATTGGTCAGTGTTCTGTGATATTAGTGAGGCAAATTCTGACTTTTTCAAATTCTGACTTTTTCACTGAGCTAATGAAAATTTGAGTTTCTTTCAACAGAGACTTTTCTTGCAAAGGTCATCTACAGGTCTTGGGCAGATGTCCTGGACATGGCCTTGTACAATGGGACAATGGCATGTGCTGAATGTTTCAGCTGCTCCTGCTCACTAAGTCTATCAAGCCCTAAAAGCATCTGACCCATAGGTTGCTTGTGTGCATTTATTTCTGCACAGAGAGTTCTGGAGAGGATCTATTTTTTTTTAAATGTAGAAAAACAATGTCATATAATTGCAGTTATGTATATAATTTTTATATGTAGATATATATAATTCTATATATAAATTAGGTAAATATATTTGAAACATTTTATATATCTATAACTTTACAGGAGAAGGCAGCAGGCACTACTACAGAACAAACTCTTTTATTAACATTTTGAACAAGTAGGAATAAAACAGCCGGAATCAGGTGGCAGCTTCTCTATGGCAGTAAAATGCTATGGGTTAGTTTTTATTGCCCCACTGACCTTATGCTAAGAAATTTATTTTTCCTTTATTGAGTTGAAATGCTTTATAGGACATATGCAAGAATCTGTGATACTTGAGCTGTTTCAGTGTACGTTAAGCTACTTTTTGGAGATACCGAATAATTGCCACTCAGAAATTGTGAACACCAGCAGTTCTGAAGTTTAAAAGCTGACCTATCACAGCACTGCACAATAAGCATGTTTTCCTTCCTCCTCTAATGTTGAGTTCTGCATTGACTGCTCTGAAGGATACATCATGTCTTGGAATATATTCAGCAAAATTAATAAGTCCAATAAAAGAAGCAGATAACCTTATCAGTATTTCCTTGTGTCGGATCGTAGACTGAGGAAATGAGCATTTGTATGAGCTTTTATAAAACTCTGTTTCTTCAATAATACTGCTGAGTATATAATGGGAAATGAAAAAAGGAGATTGCATATGTAATGGAAATTTTCTGATTTGTATTCAAAATGCATGTCCACAGATATTTTGTAATATTTACCACTTCTAGTGAGCAGCACCTTGTTTCTCAACGCTCTGTAAAAAAATGACCCACCAGCAGCTTGCAATAAATTAATGGTCCATAAATAAGAAATGTGTTGCAGTTTTTCTGCAAAAGTTTCAACTGAGATTTTCAAGAATACCTAATAAATTTAAGGTTTTAAATATTTACTTTGGCATCACAGAGAGTGACTTATTTCTTCTTCAACAGTAAGTTGGTCGAGGTGATGTCAAAGAGTTCACCCTCTGGGAATGGTGTCAAAGCACTGGCACCAAAAAATTATGTGTTATTACAATAAAATTCCTGGTAATCTTAGTACTGCAGGTGCTATAAGTAGAAAATTTAATACAAAGGGCAGCAAAGATTATTGGTACAATGATGATGAAAGAAGAGAAGTGTTTCATAGATTTATAATGATTTTTGCTCTATGATCTCTTAGGGCTTTGTAAAGGAATTTGGATGACAATGTCACTACCCAAAAAAACCAGAAGTAGCAGCACAATTCAAGAACACACAATAAGTTGTTTTGGAATGAGGAATAAAGAAACAATACTCCTGCTGCATGTCCCATATTATTGCAGATTACACTGCTAAATCTGAGAGAATAAACTACCTGTTAACATTTATTTCTTTGTGGGGGAAATATTCAGGATACCTTGCTCTTGGAAAATTTATTTTTGCTGTTATTTTGTATATTTTTGCTGTTATTTTGTATATCCTTCCTGGAAATTTAAGATTCTGGTATAGATACTGGATCTCACGGACTTTCTGAATTATAGTGTGTAACCTGTGCTCATTTCCAAAGGTGATTTAAAATTTATCTGCTCTTTGCTCTTGGGGTCAAGTTTATTCAAGCAGACTGTACTAAAACTGTACCATGTATTTATTGTCTGGAGATGATCTAAATAGAATCACAGAAACACAGAATATCCTGAGCTGGAAGGGACCCACAAGGATCATCGAGTCCAACTTCTGACCCTGCACAAGAATCCTACCATGTGATAATAGTCCTTTTCTTCAAAGGAAAAGGCAGATGTTTCCCTTCTGAATTCACAAGGCTACTTCTATATAATTTTCAACCTTCATTTAAGGAAACCATATAAAATCTCTTCTTTTCTTCCCCTTTTATTCCTCCTCCTTTCAAGCATATTTCTCACCTACTGAAAGCAATATTGCATTTGTGTACCGGTCAAGGCCTTTGGTTAATGAGGATAAATTGAGTCTTCACCAGTGCCAGTTATTAGAGATCAAAAACATTCTTTGGTCCATAATCATTAGTTATGAAATACTTTTGGAGACCTCATCTGAAACCATTTACACATTCTAACAGGTTTCAAAAGCCTCTGTTGCTGCAGCACAATCTCCATTTCAAATCTTTCCAAAGTAATTCTCTTTGTTTATGGCCTACACGTCTTTGCAGCCAATGAAAGGGGACGATGGAATGACCTCCAAGTCACACCTCTTCCTTTTTCCCATGTTCTTTCTATTTGACATGAGGAAAGTCATATTAAAAAATCCTTATGGTTTGCTATGACACTTCAGGGCCAGATACTATCAGCTTAATTTGCCCAGGGAATGTTCACTATGTCCATTGGTTAAGGCAGGTGATATTCCCTGTGTTCAGATTACATGTCTGGACTTTTTTCACTGTCAGTGGAAAACCATAGGTACATCCACAAAAGAACATTTAATTTTCATGACTAAGTAGGCTGTGAGTATCTACAAAGTACATTTCTACTT
Organism: Empidonax traillii; assembly: GCF_003031625.1. Classification (NCBI taxonomy): domain Eukaryota; kingdom Metazoa; phylum Chordata; class Aves; order Passeriformes; family Tyrannidae; genus Empidonax; species Empidonax traillii. Next base: position 120,214 of record NW_020956188.1, on the reverse strand, counting down.
TTCAAAAAACCTCTTTCATGGATTCACACGGCATTACTGAGGAGGAAAGAGCATATTCAGTTTAAAAAAAAGAGGGTTATAGAATTTGGACAAGGTATAAGGAATATCCCATAATTTCCCAAAGTATTTTATAGACATATTTCTTACTTTTATCTGTTTACTTCTCCAGTGAAAATGTATTGCGACTACACCACTTTAAATTACTCTCTGACAACAAGCAGGAGGATAAAAAGGAGGGAGCTTTGCATCTCTTGCACATGCGTGTGGTGGTCAGCCCGAGTCATGCCAATAAAATTCCACACTGTCTCATCATGTGCATAGATACAAACTAATAGCATGGAATATGGGGACAGAAACCGACAGGGAAACAGAAATGGAAGGCTCTAAAAATATGTTAGTGCACTGAGAGGGCTTTGGGAGGACAGTGGAAATGAGTTGAGCAGTGGGTGTTGGAAGTGACAGCTCCACTGCTGTTAGAACCAGGATCAACTCAGGCAGAATCAGCCACTTTTCAGTCACTGCCATGAGGCCCATGTTGATGCTTTTTATTCCTTGAGGCTGGATGGTTAATCTGTCCTATCCATTGTGGATAGTTCCTATAAATTATTTTAGCAGTTTCTCTGTGACTCATAATACATAGAAAAGCAATGAATTTATATTTAAATTTCTGTTTAGATTTTGGTTAAAAAAAGGTACATTTTAAGTGAAATTAAAGAATCACTGTCTACAGGTTTTACAGTGTCACAGAGTCTTGGGAGATTATCTATTTATGCTTAAAGCTGTGTCAGCCAGACCACCTTGCCCAGAACCATATTCAGTCACATTCTGAATATCTTCAAGCATGGAGACTCCAAAACCTCTCTGGTTCCCCTGTGTCAGTGTTCAATTACCCAAGCTCCAAGAGCTTCACTATCTTGCTGACATTTCTCATGACTCATTCCAGCCTGACCATCCCTTTTTTTGCCCCGGATTGCCCAACACTGGACACAATGCTGCAGATTTTTCTCACCACTGCTGAGTAAAGGGGGAAGGACCAAGTCCCTTGCCCTTCTGACAGTGCTCTGCCTTATGCAGCCTGGGATGTCCCCGGCCACCTCTGCTTCATGGGCACATTGCTGGGTCATGTTCATCCTGTTGACCATCAGGATGACCTTTTTTGGTCTTCTCCTGCCAAGCTTCTTTCCCCATCATTCCCAGTCTGTACTGGTGCATGGAGTTGCTACTTTCTGCATAAAGGATTTGGCATTTTCATCTCCTGAACTCCATGAGATCCCTGTTGGCCCATTTCTTCAGCTTGTTGAAGTCTCTCTGAATGGCAGCAAAACCACCTTTCATATCAGCTACTCCTTCCAATTTTGTATCATTGAAGACTTTGCAGTCTGATCATCTTGGCCATGAAAGATGATTAATAGCAACTAATAGTGACCCCTTTTAGTGACCAGTTTGTTTTCAGTTCACCTCACTCTCTACTTATCCAGCTTACTCTTGATCTCCTTGTCTACACTGGTTATGACAGCACCAAAAGCTTTTTCCAAGGCACTGCTCCTCCCTTGTGCACTGAGCCATTTAGTTCAGTGCAGATGTCTATCAGACTGGGGAGAAATGTTTTTCCCTTCCTAAATCTATGTTCACTATTCCTAATCACCTTCTTGTCCTTTAAATGTTTGCAAGGGGTTTCCAGGATAACTTGTTCCATCAGCTTTGCAGGGATCCAGGACAGGCTGATCAATCCGTACTTCCCTGGATCCTCATTCTGGCTCTTTCTGGAAGATAGGAGTGAGATTTGCTCTTTTCTAGTCCTCAGGAATGACCACTTGGCTTAGAAGTTGCCTCACCTTCTCCTCCTCCACTGATGATGAGTCTTCCTTGCTCCAGCTTTTCCTTTTGATCTCTGACACCTGTGACTGCTGAAGGCAAATCTTACCAGGAAAAATCAAGGCAAATGTGGCATGGATTTCCTAATTTTTTCTGTGTCATCTTTCACCAGGTCCCTGTCCCATTCAGCAGCAGACCCACATTTTTCCTGGTCTTCCTTTTGCTGCAGATGTGCCCGTAGAAGCCCTTCCTGTTGACCTTCATGTCTTTAGGGAGAATCAGCTTCCATGTGGGCTCCTAACTCTGATCCCTGCATGCTTTGACAGTGTCTCTTCACTCCTCCTGGGTAACCAAACATGCAAACTGGTGACAACTATCTTTTTTACCCTTATATTTTGCTTATTTTCATAAATTCAGACCATATCAGGCCTATGAATATGAAACATTGTTTTTATCATGATTTATTAGGACACTGACGTCATAAGCAGCCCTGGGCAAGAACTGGATATTCTGCTTTACACAGTTAGTTCTTTTTGGTTCTTCCAAAATGGTTTTTCTATTAAGTGAAACTGTAAAAAATAATGTTATGAGGGCATCAAAAAAAGCTATCACAGAAAAATTCTTTTATTTTTTCTTTCCTAAACTTAATATTCCTCTCCACAGCATTGCTTGCTTTCTAGAAAGCAATCTCAAATAAGGAGATGGAAATATTCAGTTCTGAGAGATTAAGGAAAAGATGTCAATGAGACTGACAGTTAAAAAAAAAAGTCTTAATTTTTGATGATAATGGAATTGTCTTTTTAATGTATATATATGTAACCAATTTCCAAGCTGCAGTAAGAATGATTTAAAAAGAAAGCCGAGGAATATAATAAGTGTGTCCCAAACCATAATTTAAGACTTAAAACAGCAGAGCCTTCTTCATGTCCTAATAAGCTTCCCTTTTTTTCGTAAACATTTCAATCCCTTTGAAGAAAATTAACAGTATAATACAAAAGCACAATGTAATAATTTATTTCCATATATACATCTGTATATGTATCTAGTGATATAAGCATCAGTATGACAGGAATTCTAGGTGTAAATATAGGAATATGTATAGTCTTTTCTTATTGAAAAGAAGGATTTTTGCAAAGCACAAAAGCATTGTCCTCTAACCTAATTCCTGAAATGCTGTAGAACATAATAGACAAGGTCTGTGTCTGCGGGGAGAATTTCTTTTCATCCCAACTTTCCATGTCTTCCTAGGGCATGTCGTCTTCCACCTCAGAAACTTTCCTTGACTCTTCCAGTTTTCTCCTGCACATTCGTGCTTAATCCATTCCCCATCTGAACCACCCCCTATGGCACTTCTTCTGCCTCCATGGCAGAGGTTCATAAGTCACAGTCTTTAAGCAACTGTTTTTTCTCAGCCATGCCCATGCAACTGACATGTCCTGCTTGGGGGAGTATTTCTTCCTTGCATGTTTTATAATGCACTTTCAATGATTTTGCCATTTTACAGCCTTTTGCCAAGTGCTCTGTCTTTTCCAGTTGTGTTACTTGCACCGTTTGTCAGACTGGTTCAAAATAAAGCAAGGACTTTTGGGGCCATCCCAGACTGTAATTACTGGTGTCAAGAAAGGCTGTTTTCTTGTTCTTCTCAGTGAAAGTTTAATTTAAACTTTCACAACTGAATCAGAAGCAAAGGTGTATCTTTTGACATTTGTGTTTATTGAATTGTCCTACTGATTTCAGTTGAGGGGTCCCATGAACCATTTACCATGCAAGGGTACCATTGAACACCATTAAAATGCTGCAGTAAATTGAAGACAAAAGAAACTGTGGAATAGGCTGTTTATATTTTCATGTATGAAAATAAAGATCCAGTAGCTAAAAGGTTTACTCATTTTCTATATTAATAAAATGGAGTAGAATGGAATAGAATGGAATGCAGTGAATTAGAACACAATAGAATAGAATAGAATAGCCCAGTTGGAATGGATCTACAGTGATCATCTAGTCCAACTCCGTATTAGGAGGTTATTCTAAAAGACTTGCACTGAGGTTAAAATCAGGTTGACTAAAGTGTAAAACTGAAAAGGATTTAAGGATGAAAAAACCTTGGGTGTTGGTTTTTTTTCCCCAGTGTTCTCAACCTGCAAAATATACCTCACCAGCACAGTATGAGCATATCACAGATGAGACAGTGCTGAGCCTCAGACAATACTCCCCATCCTCTGGGATGCTGCTTTGAGCAATTGTCCCATGTTCCTCAAACCTGCAGCTCAGGGAAGCACTGATACAGGCTCTGAATACAATCAGCCAGGTCATAGAGCTCATAGAATCATAGAATGGTTTGGATAATTTTGTTCCAATCTTTTGCCATGGGTTTCTCAGAGCCCAGTCCAACCTGGCCTTGAACACTTCCAGGGATGGGGTAGCCACAGCTTCCCTTGGCAGCTTGTGCTGGTGCCTCAACACCCTCACAGGGAAGAATTTTTTACTAATATCTAATCTAAATCTACTCTGCTTCAGTTTGAAGCCATTCCTCCTTGTCCTGTCACTCCATGCTGTTGCAAAGAATCTCTCTCCATCTTTCTTGTAGGTTGCCTTCAGGTACTGGAAGGCTGCAATTAGGTCACCCCAAAGCCTTCTCTTCTCCAAGGTGAACATTTCCAATTTTCTCAGCTTTTCCTCACAGAAGAGGTGCTTCATCCCTCTAATCTTTAGATTAGAGTCCCCTGGACTCTCTCCAGCAGGTTAATGTCTTTCCTGTGCTGAGGAGATCTATTATTTCTTTTCCGATGTTGGATGTGATACAGAAGATCATCTACCCCTTGTAAGCATCAGCAGCAGTAGCACAGGGCTGAGGGGCATGGAGAAGTAAATAGAAGGAAAACAGGGCAGCTGGCACTATATAGGCCATTTTTTTCCCACAAGGATCTCAGCTACAAAAATACTAAGATTCATCGAGATATACATTTCTGTGTTGTTTCCTGGCCTTTGCTGCTCCTATCTTGGATTCAGCAGTTGGAAACCTCAAGATATCAGCACTTGTTTCTGCAATATTATTATACCCTGCTAGGTCACATGAAGATGAAAGTGTACCTACTTTTAGCTTCCTGTTGCTAGTCATCCTCCTGTATCTTATCAGTGCTATTTGTAAACCTCAAAACATCAATACATCAGTCTTTGTATTTACTTTCTAAAGTACCAGCTATGCTGCTTTTTGTTGCTGTGCATCTGTTGGTTTAATTTAAAAAAAAATGTTTGTCTAGAAAATATGTCTATGGAAAATAGAGATCAAGCTGATCTAAGATGCTCATGACCTCACCTATCTGTGTACTGTTATCTAAAGAAACTAATTTAAGGGATCTGAGTCAATCTCTTCGGAGACATTTAGCAAGGTACAGGTTTTTCTTTCTTTTTAAGCTCGACCCATGTCTGTTCCATAACTCACTGCAGAACATCCCACAGAATAAGTTCATTTAAGGTCCCTTTTGTGTCTGAACCTTTATGTCCCAACATGCCGATCTCTAAGCATTTAACAAAAGTTCACAAGACCACCTAAGTCTCCTTAGTCAGTGTGGGCAGGGCTTCTGTAACTCTGTATAGTGTGGGCAGGGCTTCTGTAACTCTTCTCCCAGGCAACAAGTGACAAGAGGAGAAGAAATAGCCTCAAGTTGCACCAGGGGAGGTTTAGACTGGATAGGAGGGAAAATTTCTTCACTCATAGGGTTGTCAAACCCTGGAACAGGCTGCTCAGGGAAGTGGTGGAGTCACCATCCCTGGAGGGATTTCAAAGATGTGTGGATGTTGCACTTGGGGTCATGGTTTGGAGGCAAACATTTCAGTCTTTGACATTGTTGAAGTACATTTATATTTGCAGACCATAGACAGAGACTGTTCCACTACAGCAAGTTTCCCAGCAGCTTAGGGGGTTGGAACTAGATGATCTTTAAGGTCCCTTCCAACCCAATCTATTCTATGACTCAATGAAAATGGAAGGTAAAAGTTCAGTTGATGTCTTGATAAAGCTGCTTTTGACACTCTGCACCCTAGAGAGTATAACTTTTTTCAAATATGAGCAAGGGAGAGCAAAGCAACCATCAGCCACTGTTTGTACAGTTCTTTGAAGCTGGAAAATGCTTCTCCATGGTTTTTCATCCTTTTTTCTTTTTTTTTTTTTTTTTTTCTCCCAGATTCTGGCAGGCATTTAAATGGGACATTTTCCCCCAAAGCGCTATTTTAGCCTTTTATTTTACACAGATAAATCAGACATTTTCTTCCATTCTCTAAAAAATAATAATTAAAAGAATAAAAATGTCTGATTTGATTCCTAATACGCAGTGAAAGCTTAAGCTGGCTAATAATTGCTAATATACTACTTAAAGCTTTCTCTGACTCACAGCCAACTGCAGAGGGCAAGTCAAAACAGCCTTGGATAAATAATTAAAGCATTTAAAGTTGTTAGGCTTATATTTTGATCCTAATCTTTAGCTGGTATAAATCTGCCCAGCTCAATGGAATGAAGTTGCAGAAAATGAAGACTGGGTCTTATTTTCAAGACTTCCCTATGTCGTGAGTAGAATTTGTATTTATTGTTTTCTTTTTCTACTTCCAGTTATTTATTTTTCACTGACTGATAGTTTCTGAAACATTTTTTGAGTGGGAATAAACATAGATTATTACCTTTAATTTCTGTACCCACTGGAATAGACATAGTTGTATTTTTAGACATGGATCTGTCTCATATAACTTTGTCTGCTAGACTAACACACGTATCTGAGCTAGACACCCTGGGCTCCTTCTAGAATCATTCATGCTGAAAAGATTCTTCAAATACTTAATTCACCTTTCTTCTGGCAAACACCTAAAATACTGCAGAGAATCTGGGATCTAGAAGCATCAGTTTCTGGCTGCTGATTATAAATGAGAGAATATAGCTAATTAAGACATTATTATCTATGTTATTGTCTCTAAATAAAGGCGAGGTGAATCTTTTGCCACCAAACAAGCTTGTCAGCTAAATGCACTCATGCTTGCACAGGGCCTTTGCACAAAAGGGTGTCGCTTAAGGAAACTTCACAGTTCACCAGAACAGAGTCAACTGATGCAAAACTGTTCACAGCAGTAAATTCCTCTCTCAAACTAACTACACAACAGGCACATTACCTCTTCCTCTTTACTTGCCTCCTTCCAAAGTTTTGGTTTTTCTTTTTCCTTCATCTAGTCAAAATTAACATGATTTGCTCTACATTTGTGAGGATTTCCTGAGCTCTGCTGTACCATAAGAATCTGCAGGGGTAGTGGTCAAGTAAATGGGTTATGGACCAGGCTAAGACCAGTGACAATGTCATTACATTATCCCATAATTCTATCCTCATTGACAGGAATACAGCAGCCTGGCAATGGCCAGAAAACAGTCAAGATTCCCAGTTTTGCCTTGCCTGCAAATCTTGATTGGCCATTCTTATTCTGGGGGGAGAGCCACACTGGATAGCAGAATGCTGCTCACAGGAGTGGCTTTTTGGTGGTCACCACCATTTGGGTAGAAGCAGGATTGGAAAATTCAGATCTCCAGGGCTTTTCATTCCATCTTCACCCTTCCTGTTCCTGAAAAACCCAAGTCTTTATAGAGGCAACATTCAGTTTTTCCTTCAGTCCTCTGAGTATCTCAGCTACTTGTGCTCTGAGAGCCTTGAGGAGAATGTATCAGCTGCCAAATGGAGCTGTTTTTGCTTTAGGGCTCCACAGACTCCTCTTGCTTAAACTATGACCCAGGAGGAGAATTCAGAGTCAAAATAAAATGAGATAGGGCTGCTATCTTACTGGAAAGTTGAGATGCCTTAAGATAGTGGGTTCAGAGGGCTGTTTTTTGTTTGGCAATGAGCATTCTTCGTTAAACACTTAGTACCTTTGTTATGTATGAGACATAAAATCAAAAGAGTTTAGGAATGAGTAATTTAATTGGTGTAACTGTAGGTTTAACTAAAATACAGTGAACCTTTTGTACTAGTTATGGAGATCACAATTATAAGGCTTAGGGATAATCTAAATGCCAAATCTGTTTTTTGTTGTGCAAACACATGTATCACTCCTCCCAGACATCTCAGTTCCACTGTCCACCAAAGCACATAAAAACACGCACACAGGGATTGCACCATTTCTGAATGGTTCTTGTCTGAGTTTATGAGATCCAGCAAAGCACATCTGGACCTAAACCCAGATGTGTATGTTAGCCTGGCAGACAAACAAAGTTATATGAGATGGATTCAAAGTAGAAAACACAGTTGTATCTACTCTGGCATGACCTGAATTCACCTCTGCAGCAGCTACAGAATTGAGAGGATGTAATGGAAACATTATGTTCGTATTTAACAAACCCTCTGGAGATAACTGCATCCACCCACCATTAATAAAGATCCTCACTGAAATCTCAGAGGCATTTAATGTCAATCTTTGGCAAGTAGAATTGCAAATACGAAGGGTCTGAAATTATGAGAACTACAGTCCCTGAAATCTCCCTTTTTTGTGAAAATATCTTAAATATGGTGTTCTTTTCCTCGCATCTCAGAGTCTGTAACCTTCTACATATGTATAGGTAATCACAAGAAGTAGATTAGTAGTCAGACCCAGACACTGATCCATAGAATCATAGAACGGATTGGGTTAGAAGGGACCTTAAAGTCCACCTGGTTCCAACCCCCCTGCCACTGACAGGGACACACAGATCTCTTTTTTTTCTCTGTAGTTATCCACATAAGTACCACCTGTCTAAGCTTCCATTATACTCACGGACACCTCATTAATATTTAAACCAAAGATGACCAGAAGGTGGTTCAGTTTACTCTTAAACCAACACTGCAATTTGAACAACTGAATCTCTATTTCTGGACTCAGTGAGTTACATTGCTTTGATTTCCACTCAGTATTGTGAAAGCTTATTCTCTCTACAAGGGGTACAACCCTCTTGTCTAAACATTGACATCTAATGCCATTTTAGATGTGGATAATGGCCAGGACACAGGACCTGTGGGAAACTGGAACACAGGTTGAATATCCCAAGACATCTCAAATAGCACTGAACACTAAGGTTTAAGCATCTCAGTCATAGCTCCAGATATAGGGACAGCCAAGCTGTGGATGAGTTCCATTCTCACCATTATCACTTTAACCACCCAGAGCAGAAGAGCCCCAGTGAACACTACCTATAAAGAAAAGATAGGAAGAAGAGGGACAAAATTGTCTGGAGAAAAGTCTGATGAAGATATAATGACAATATTCAAATATCCAGAAATCATAAATAAAGAGGAAAGAGAAAACTGTTCCCTGTATTCAATGAGGATGGGAGAAAGTATCATGAATATAAACTGCAGTAGGGACACTTCCCTAATGAAATGGATCATTGCAAAACAGAATGGATCACCTGGAAAGGTTGTAGTGTATCCATGCCTGGAAGCTTTGATGAACAGGTAGAGAACACGGACTGGATTACCTCCCGAGGTCTCTTCCAGCCCCACTTCTAATGATTTTATGACTGTATTTTTCTGTGCTAGGGAATTGGAAAATGATCTCTGTGGGTGGAAATGGACTTACCCCCATAACACAGGCCTCCTGACACCATCAACAGAATTTTAAATGAGGAGCTAGACAGTCTGTAGCTCTTTAATAGGGCTTTGCTGCCAAGGGGCCCAACATATTTCCCATAATGAGGCAAGGGTAGGAGGAGAGAAGAGGGAAATTCCTCCATTCTTTATATTTCCATAGTATTTTGTAATTAATTTGATGCTTTTACAGAAAATTAATTGGTTTTTGATAATGAAATAGAAAGGACTAACCAGACACTGGCAAATTAAAAAAAAAATTAAAAAATCACAGCCTAATAGGCCCCCACGTCAGACTGATAATGCTGTCTCCCTCAGGTGCTTAAGGGAAAAATAGCCCAAGAGGAGACACTGTGAGAGTCCTTGTCAATTGAAGGGTTAATCTGCCTCCCTTCCCCACTCCCCTGCTCCCTCACAACTAAAGCTAAGCAGATTAATTAAAACTTAAAAGGATTCTGATTTAGTTACAAGTCAGAAAGTGAAGTGCTGCAGCCTCATGCCTATAATTCACCATTGCAGAGTAACACTTGGACAGGCCGAGCTGTAATTACCTTATGATGTACTGTGTTCCCTGCAATTCTTCACAAAACCTCCCTTTTAGGTTTTTCCCTGCCTTACCTCCTCTCCCCTCTCATCTCTCCAGTTGAAGGCATTTAAAAGTGGTAAATATTAATTTGTAGGGAGATGACAGCTGTGGGTCAAGCGGGAGGCTGATGGATCAGCTCCATAAATTCAACAGGTATCCTCTCCACTTCATCAGTCATCCCTTGGTGAAACAAAAAGCCATTCTATAATATTTCTACTTAATATTTCATTTTTTCTGAATATATTATCAGTGGAAAAGCAGTTCAGAGGGGAAAAAAAAAAGACAACCACAGTCATGAGTATTTCTCTCAAAGTAATGTGAAGTGGAGCAAGTTAGTAATTTTCCACACATAGCAGTTAAATTCACACATTATTTACTATAGGAAATAGCTAATAAATTTCTGTTGTCCTATCTTTAAGCCATCAAACCCACAAATTCTAAGTAAAATTCATCCTGGGTGGAGATCCATCCAGGTTGCATGGGGCTCTGAGCCAGCTGGTCTAGTGGAAGGTGTCTCTGCCCACAGCAGGGGGTTGGAATGAGATGATCTTTGAGGTCCCTTCCAGCCCAAACAATTCTGTGATTCCGTGGTTCTATGAGATCTGGCACAAATATTACAGAAATTGTTGATATGTCCCTAGTTGAATGTCCCTAAAAACATGGGAGTGGAAATACTTGCATGTTATGCATTATTTCTTTGCATAGAGGTGATTTTCCATCTAGGAAGTTGATCCTGCCCTTTGGATTTTGGTAGTGAGCTCCAGGGAGAGCTTTCATATAGGATACATACTTGAATACACTTACAGAATGACAAAATCATTTAGGTTGGAAAAGACCTCTGAGATCACCAAGTCCAACCCCACAAACGCTACCACGTGTCTGCGAGAATTTTCCAAATGCTTCTGGAATTCTGTCAGGCTTGTTATGCCTCAGTGGCTAAAACATTCACTGAGGATGCCAAATCATTGCTTCCTGTGTTGGAGGAAATATCTGTTTGCTACATAACTTCCACTTTAAGGTTAGAAGTCTGGGGCCACTCAGTCTGGGGACACTCAGATACGGAACTAGATCCCTTGGCTGAGGGATCACCTCCAAACCTCAAGTGACCCTTGTGCCTGTCTTTAGGTATCCACCTTCAGAAAGGCTTGCTAGAGGCCTACAACAGCTGGTAAAAACAACAAAAAGGAATTTCAGTGGAAGCCTAATGCAGCAAAACCCAGTTCTTTTAAAATTGCACGAATAGCCTTGGTAGGTCAGATCCACAGAACTAGTGCTAAGTCTGGTGTAGGGATCAGCTTAGTTGTCCCATATCAAACATTGGGGATCAAGACAAGTGCAAGGAGCTGACAGATCCAACATGACATACAGTGATCTGTGCAATTCCTGAGTGGCAGCAGAAAACAGGCACCCCTGGGTGACCTGAATTCACCAAACACCTCTCTCTCAGCACTGCATTAATGACACAAAAAGAATGATAAAAAAATAAATGTATAAATAAATCAGGCCAGCTGGACTCCTGCTGCCTTTTTTGGAGAGTTAGGCATTTGTGTGTAAATCTCTCAAAGCTCTCAGTTCAGATTACAAAGCCATTTGATATGCAGGGACTACCAACCAGTGATTCAGAGGTGGCAAAGTCTCCCAGAACTCCCGAGTTAGATCTCTCTGGCCCCTGCAGATGTTCAGGATACCTCTGGCATCTCAAATTACACTTGGTGTATCCATAAGACACCTGAACCGAGTATCCTGTGCTTGTCAGTGACCAAAAGACCTTTGTAAATCAATTCAGGCTGCACAATTCTAGTATGAAGTGATGGGCTGGAGCAGCAAATTCCCCCACTGGCATTTTAAGGCGGATTCAGAGATTTTAACTCATGTCATGATTTTGATTTTCAATGACAAATTGAAAAGAAAAAGCTTTTCAACAAAAAGATTTTCTAGAATGAATCAGGAGACAACAAAACCAGAAAATGTAAACAGGTGTTTCAAATGTTGTGTCTGGGATCATGAGGGATTGGCTGTATGAGAACGGAGGTGTGCAAACTTTTCGTATATTTAATATTGCAGGTCTATAGGTTTTCTTCATAATTTTACTGCTTATTTACTATATACCATTTCCTATGTGCTGGTGTTGGGTCCTTCCAAATTCCTTTTTTAGGAAACAGCAATCCAAAATTCACAGTTTATGAGATCAATTATTTATTTTCCTTTTTTAATGGCTTTGTAAATTATATTTGTTGCTGTTTTTAACCTTTTTAACTTCAAACTTTTCTTCTTACTAGAAGAAATCTCGTGATTTCTAGACTATTTTATAGTCACAGAGTTTACATCACTGGAATATGTTTAGATCTCTAAACAACAGCAAAAAAAAAAAAAAAATCCAGGACATATGTTCAGCTTTTACAGTATAACTTCTGCCAATTGCAAGGGAAGCATTCCCACATTTAAAGTTGACTCTGCATAATATTTGGGAACGTGCATCTGGTTTGTTACTCTTTTAAAAATTGGGAGAACTTTTTGAGGCAGTTTACAGGGCTGTGAACTTTGTCAGGGAATAGCCCTCCTGTCAAGACAGTACCTTTTACCAGTATCATAAACGTTACTCAGATTTGATTGATTTATATTCCATTGGGAGATTTATTTCCTGCCAGAGTTCAAGAAGCTTTTGGACAACGCTCTCAGGCACAGGGTGGGATTCTTGGGGTGTCCTGTGAAGGGCCAGGTGTTGGACTCAGAGATGGTCTTTGTGGGTCTCCTCTAACCAGGATATTCTGTGATTCTGTGATTCCCTCCTGTGCCTTGTGTTTCTACATCGATGCCAGAATGAAAGATGCTCATGAAAGCTCTTTCTTTCCCATTGTGCCTATCTAGTTGGAAAGAATTTTAAATAATAGTAGTATTGTTATTTTGCTCTGGGCACCTGTGTGTGCCCAGGGGAAGAATAATTGTCATCAGACTATGAAATCAGAAGTATTCTGATGGACTGTGGGTTCTACAATGTGTAAGCCATCAGTAACCAGCAACAGCATCAGGATGTGACTGCTTATAATGGATATGCAACCTTAATTTTTTTTTTTTCTGGGATGCATTAGGAAGAGTGTTGACAACAGGTCGAGGGAGGTGATCCTGGCCCTCTACTCAGCTATGGTGAGGCACATCTGCAGTGCTGTGTCCAGTCCTGGGCTCCTCAGGACAAGAGAGACATGGAGCTCCTGGAGCAGGTCCAGTGGAGGGTGACAAAGATGATGAAGGGACTGGAGCATCTCTCAGATGAGGAAAGGCTGAGGAAGTTGGGCCTGTTCAGCCTCGAGAAGAGACACTGAGAGGGGATCTCATGCATGTCCATCAGTGTCTGCAGGGAGGGGACAGAGGATGGATCAGGCTCTGCTCGGGGGTGCCCAGCAATGGGACAAGAGAGAATGGGCAGAAACTGATGCCCAGAAAGTTCCACCTGAACATGAGGAAGAACTTCTTTTCTGTGCAGTGACCGAGCACTGGAACAGACTGTCCAGGGAGGGTGTGGAGTCTCCCTCACTGGAGATCTTCCAGAACTGTCTGGACATAATCCTGTGCCAAGTCTCTTGGATGACCCTGCTTGAGCGAGGAGGTTGGACCAGGAGACCCACTGTGGTCCCTTCCAATCTGAACCATTCTGGGAGTCTCTGATTCTGTGAGATAACGGACATGAAAACATGTGATAGGTTTGTAATTAAAAACTATTTCCTCTTAATCTTGGGCTAGCATTTTTAGACTAATTCTCAGCTGGTTTGTAAAAGATGATGCATTCAGTAAGACCACAGACTACATGGACAGTTTTCTGGTCTCCAGCAATAACTTGTTGGGAAGGAGCATAAAAAGGAAGATATACATTGATGTTCCCACATTCGAGCTTTCCAGCTTCCTGTAATCTGTGGCTATGCAATTTCCTGACCTGGAGGTTATTTCTTTGTCTCTTGTAGTCTGTGAAGGGTTTTCCTTCCATGTTTATATCTAATTGCCTTTCTGAACCCGTGAAAATTTATGACATTCACAACATCCCGTGGCAATGAGTTTCATAGTTTAATTTTGTGCTGCGTGAAAAAGTACTTTCCTTTAATCATTTTGAGCCCACTGTCAGATAACTTTATTTGATACCTTCTGGATTTTGTATTACAAGAAACAGCAAATAATTGCTCTTTCTTTGCCTCCTCCTAATTGTCATGATCTCATAGACCTCTGTCCCATCCCGAAACAATTAGTCTCTCCAGGCTGAGGAGATTTATTTTAGTTTATCTCCCTTACATGGAACCCATTTCATACCTTTAAGCATCTTTGTTGTCCTTTCCTTATTTCACTAGTTTTTCTTTATTTATACTAGATGTACCTTATAGAGTTATTTACACCTGTTAAATGTGATAACATCATTTTATCTTGCTAATACAGGAGCATTTTATACCCACTTCTGACTACAAATATGTGAGACTGTGGAGAGTTTGGTTCTCCTCAATCAATAAACAGTTTCAACTTACAGAAAAAACTCTGTTCTGACTTGTCATGAATTCTGGGTTCCATGTTTTTTTAAAAAGAGAAATATTTATTTAATATTTGTTTTGATTATTCCATCTGATGCTCCTCAATCTGGTGGAGAGAAAACAATATGTTCTGCTAATGACTATGTTTTTAATGTCTGATGAATTTTCTTCTGCGAGAGAAGGACACAGCTCTTTCAAACTCAGCAGCTGAATAGATCTATACACCCTCGGGCAGAATGTTGCCAGGATAATGACACAGCTAATGTAATTAATTAACCCTTTTGAAGTCTTAATGTTTCAAAATTTCAGGTAATGGTATTTAGGTAGCCATTTTATTTTATTTTATTTTATTTTATTTGGACTTATGTAAGATTGCAATTTGATACCTAAGCAAAAAAAACCTCCTCCAAAAGAAAGAAAGAAAGAGAAATAAAGCCTGGTCACTCTGAATGAAAAAAACAGGATGCATTAAGAAAACAGAGAATTGTAGAGTTATATAATTTTTAAAATTCCATTTACCACATCATATGCTGACCATAAAAAACCTCCAACATAAATGCTTTGTGTTGTAAAAATAATAATAATAATAATAATAAAACATTGCTTTGGTTGTGGAGCTTGAAACACGGGTTCAAAACCTTGAGTGCTATGGATTGCAAATCACAATGTGACCTTGGCTGCAACACTTAATTGCTGTGTGCTTCATTCCCTGATCTTTAAAAAAAGGGAACAATATTGGGACAATACCATTTCCTTAACCCTGATTTTTATCTGCCTCATTTATTCAGATGCAAACGGGGAAGGATCTGGCCTTTTTTTTAACAGTAGGAACAGCTCTTAGTGTAGGGAAGTTCTGAACTTGATGTAAACCTTTTGTTGCTGAGCCCTGTGGATGAGATGACACTCAGTGTTGATAAATATGTCTGAGCAACTAAGTAATTTGAAGTTGCATTTTAATTCTACTCAAGTTAAATGAGTGAAATCCTTATTTGATTTATATCAGTGAAAATCTGGAATAATTCTGTTGAGCTCTCGGGGGTCTTTCTCATTTACATTGAGGTGACAAAAACTTGTACTAATTGCTTTTATTTTTATCTTGGAACTGAAATTAAAGCATGTCTGTTACTGTTAGATTATATTTGGTGCCTTTTTTTGAGTCATGGAAAAGCAGTTTTATGCTGTCACAAGATGCCATTCTCCATCAAACAATCCTGTGAATTCAGAGTCACTGTACAAATGAAAAATCTGGAAAGCTACATCTCTTCTTCTGTGCATTTTTACTTTCCTTTTCCAAATATTTCAGTTGGGACACTACCTGTGTTTAAACTTGTGATTACCCAGATCCTGAACATTCAGAAATCTCTGTGAAGTCTCCTTCTATGCTCAAACTTTTCCCATTTCTCCAATAATGTCTTTTGTGAATGCAGTAGCAGAACAGGCAGCAAAACTGGGAAAGATACATGCCTTGGCTTACTTTTCATTTACAGTTTTGAAATTTGATGTCTTCTTCACCAGAAAAAGGTTATATTTTAAAAAGTCTTAATTAAAATATAAAAAATTTGGAATTTATTTTGAAAATGATAAGGTGTAGGATTTTAACTCTTTTTTCTGTGTAAAATTAGGAAAAACTCAAATAAGAAATTTCATAATAAAGATCAGTTAAATTACAGGCATTAAATTACTCAGAATAGAAAATTTAACTCCAGTATATTTTGCCAAAAAAAATTAATAAAAAAGTAAGTAAAATCAGGATGCTGGAAAAATGTAGGCAACAGGGGCATAGAATCATAGAATCCTAGAGAGGTCTGGGTTGGAAGGGACCTTCAAGATCATCTTGTTCCAACCACCCCCACCATGGGCAGGGACACTTTCCACTAGCCCAGGTTGCTCCAAGCCCTGTCCAACCTGGCCTTGGACACTTCCAGGGATCCTCACCTTGACTCCAAACCCTTCTTGAGCTGGACAATTAAATTTGGCTGAACACTGTTTTACCTGTTCACCCCCTGTAATGGAAGATTTAAGTATTTGTGCTGATGGAATCAAGGAATCAAGTTGTTCTAAGAAAATCATTCTTCATTTTCCACACCCAGAAGTTTTCTTCCATTTTTTTTTTACCCCTGGTGATGTTTGTTGCCCTCTCCTCTCCAGATAATTCGATACCCTTTGAGGATATTTATGGTGAAATGAAAATATTTGGTATTTTTTAACTGTACATATTTATTCTCCATCACAGTAAGGTGTTATATGCTAACAAAACGGATCTCTGCTCTCATCATCCCTTTCAAAGAGTGACCCAGAGCGGTGTGAAAGTGTTGTATTTTACAATTTTCCCTGTGGTTTCAGGAATCATGTCCCAGATAAGCATTAATGCAGCTGATATTCAAGCTGTATTAAGGGGAAAGCTGACACAAGAACCCAGTACACTAGTTTTACACCAGCTGAGAGATTCCCTGTGCCAAGGTAGCACAAAGATCCAGTCCTTTGGCTGATGCTTGGAGAATCTTGGAAAGAATCCTATTTCCATGCCTCTTTTTTTCCTGGGAATGAGCATTCCAGCGAGTGTATGTTCAATAGTGTGCACAAGCTTTAGTAGCCCAGAATGCTGGCACTAATCTCTTTTCCATCCTGGTGGCAATATCAGAGTATTAACAGAGGCTTTTTAATTACGAGCTTTTAAACAGCCATACTGAGGAAAAAAAAAAAAAAAGTAGAAAAAGAGATATGCAATATAATCTTGCCCAAATGTTATTTCAATGCCAATAAAAACCAGTGAATAGACTGAAGACCTCAGTAAATAAAACCCTGTTATTTCACTTCAGGGATTGCAATTGTTGGCCAGACTCGGGATTTTCACTGAAAATGAGATTGGTGGTTTTATTTTAGCCTGAGTAGATAATTCACATTGAAAAATAGTTTGATAATTATTCTCATTAGTCAACTAGGATAGAGCAAGATGTAATGGATTTACGCTGTGGCAAGGAAATTTAGGTTAAATTTTAGCAGTTAAAAAAAAAAAACCAAACAAAAAAAGAGAAAAAGACATGGCAAAGAAAAGAAAAAAAACCGCAGTAATTCAGGGAACAAAATAAGCAGCAATGAGAAGACCTTCTGTGAAATGCTGAAGGATGAGAAACGACGAACTTTACCAAGGAGGTGTCTTGATTGCATAAGACATTCCTTAGGTCTGCTGAACACAGTATTTTCCCTTTATTTTCACATTTCCTTTACTTACATACGTCGTATTTCCACATTATTTGAACACATGAGTGTCTGCAGAAGGGCAATGAAGGTGGTGAAAGGACTGGAGCACAAGTCTGATGAGGAGCAGCTGAGGGAGCTGGGGGGGCTCAGCCTGGAGAAAAGGAGGCTCAGGGGGGACCTTCTCGCTCTCCGCAACTCCCTGACAGGAGGGGGGAGCCCGGTTGGGGTCGGACTTCGCTCCCGAGGAACAAGCAGTAGGAAGGGAGGAAATGGTCTCAAGTTGCACATGGAGGGGCTTTGAATATTAAGAACAATTTTTATCACTGAAAGGGTCATCAGGAATTGGAAGGGGCTGCCCAGGGATGTGGGGGAATCACCATCCCTGGTAGTCTTCAAAAGGCATGTGGAAGAGGCTCATGGGAACATGGTTTAGTGGCGACCTTGGCAGTGCTGGGTTATCAGAAGTCTTTTCTGACCTAAATAATTCTATGATTATATGAATTTTCTTTTTATTTTGATAAAACTCAAGAAGCAAGCCCTGTTTTGCCATTTAGCTATTAAATTATGTCCATATATAGCAATTGTCTGTGTGTTTCCACAAATCTGAAAGGAGACAAAGTGAGGGATTGAATGGAGACAGTTATTTAATCTGGGGATACAAGGTGGGTATGTATTTCCATCTCTTTTCCAAGAGCTCTTGTCATATCTTTATTATTTTAGGGTCTACCGTTCAGCCTTATGGATTCTATTGTGGATTTTGTGATTTCTTTTGTCTGTGAAAAGCAGCAGCCTTATCTAGAACTGACCAATGACAAGTTTTAAATTGGGCATAAGGTTTGCTGACTGATACAGGAGCATTCTCATAGAGCTAATCTGCTCCCCACAGGGACCTCCATGGAGCATTGGAGCATTATTCCTCCCTGGAATAAGCCATGGTCATTTTTGAACAGTGATTCTTTTGAGTCTGTACCCAGAATTCAGACACTTTTTGTCCCAAAGGCCTTGCCATCCCAGGATAAAGCATGAAGAGGTAAGCAGGTGCCATACAAAGAAGCATTAGTGGAAGCTGCAGGACACTGTAGATTATTTGGGATATTCTGGTCACCTCAAACTCATGGATTTGAGAAACATCACCAATTTGCACTCATTCCAAAATCACTCTTCTATTTCATGGCAACCCTATTCAGTTCAGTAGCTGGACGTGACATACAGGAATAATTAACAAACCTGTTTAGCCATTAAAAATTAGGAGCCCACCTTTAGTTAGATATCCTGTCTACTGCAATCAGACACAACCAGGGAAGCATTGCTACTCTGATGTTTTAATTGGCTCTTGGAGGTGAGATTAATGCTCATTGCAGAGGGGTTGGATGAGACGACCTTTAGGGATCTCCTCCAACTTATTATCTTATGTTGAAACTACTACAATGTCAAGAAAACTTTCAAGGTTTTCTGTACCATGTATTCAAACAATTAAACCCTTGGCCCATCTCAATGAACTTCTGTTTTCTAGAAACAATTTTCCTTGATTAAATTAACTATCAAGACATGCTCTGATGGTCATCAAGGAGGGACTAGATCCCAGGGAGAATAATTCATCACAACACTCATGCCTCCTTTAGTTAGATTTTATTTTGTTCTTGACATATTCATCTCCTGCCAACTATAGCAGGAGCACAGTCGACTAGTTCAGACTAAATGCCTAATTCTGGTATTGGAAAAGTTAGGTATGATGACCTTTGCCTAGACTGGAAATACAAAATGAATTCTTTTATAAGGACCTAAAAATAGCTGTTACTGCACTGAATCAACCAGCAGTGATTGATGACTCCTCTTGGACTTATATGAATGTGTCATAGCAACAATATTTTATTTACATCTGAGAACTTGACCTTTATTTACATCTGAGAACTTGACCTTTCTGAATTGCAGCTTTAATTCAGAGGGAAATAGAATGAGGAGAGAACTGAGAGAACTCTGAACAATGTGAGTGAAGCACCTGTAGGTCTGTGCTGGGAGTCTTGGAATTCGGGTGGGAGGCCTGAGAGCTGAATGAACAGGGCTGAGTGGTGGCTCTAAGGGGGCCTAAAAGTCACGTGAAAAGGTTATAAGTGGACTTCAGACTGTCCCTAATAACTAAATGGAGAGTTACTGCTGATTCTCTTAGTCTAATAGTGAAATCAGTTTTGGTTCTTTGCACTGGTAAATTTTCCCAGAGTAACAGGAGGTTACAGGAGTCCATCTAAGGCTACAGTCAGAAGATTTTACATTCTGGGAGGCTGAGAGTGTATTGGATATTTCCCAAACTTACTGAGGATAAGTGTAGCACAGTTCACAGAGGGATGGCATATTAGCTCCAAAACCAAGCTCTTCCCTTGGAGATTTTCCTTCTATAAGAATGAAACTGTGTAGACTTTTCTATTTAGATTTCTCCTCTTTTAATCCAGCTTTGCTGAGCAGCTTCTAATATTCAGTTGCTTATCTTTAGTCTACACACAAAGAATAAAAATCTTTGAAGATTAGGATTTTTCTGACAGGCCTTAATAAACTTACAAATTTAATTACGAAAAAGAGTGTAAAAATGTCTGGAATAAACTTTCTATTGGTTTCTGTGCTGTTTGCACTCAACTTCCATAACTTCAGCTGTTCTTGAGGAATTTGAAATACTGTTAGTAGGGCTCGTGAGGGAAATAAAATGTATGTTCAGCAATGTGAAGATCCTTTGGAGAAGGGCCACAACAACTGAAATTAGGAAGCAGTTCACTTCTGTTAATTAATGTAAACCAATATATAACAAAAAAAGCACAAGAATCTGACATGTTGTTGTGTTCATTCTGTCCATTAAAAGCCTACATTCATAGTCTTCAGAATATTTCCTTCATTTGCCTTTTTAGTGATATTATTTATAGCATACCCGTATGGGTTTTCAAGGTAATTGCTTAAGCAGATTTCTTTCAGTGACCAAAATTTGAAATGGACCTCAAAACTAGCTTTCATTCCCAAATGGAAATAGCTGAGGGTACATCTGCCTGAGTAAATGAAGCACTGCTGGAGGTGGACACGGGCACTAAAGTGTGGCCATTCATACTCTCATATATCCAGAGCAGTTTTCAGCACGGTTTTGTTCCAGACCAGATAGTGCTCTCCCAAATGATTTCCCTGGATATCTGGGCCCCTACTGTGGGCCAAGGATAATTCCTTTTAGGCAGTTTGGATGCATTCATGCTGTTTTGGAGGCTAAGGTGATTCAGTAGTGAGCACACAGACCAGTCTGAGCCTTCTGCCCTCAGGACCAGAGAACAGGTCCTGGTACTATTCATGTCAGTACTAAGCAGTTAGCTCCAGTATTCTGCTTTCCTGATTCTTCAAATTTAGGAATCTTCAATATCCTGACTGCAGCCACCTTTCCTGTCTTGAAACTCCCTTTAAGTCCTATATTGGAGAAGAACAGCAAAAGCAGAGGAAAAGCAGAGGAAAAGCTGCAATATATCTCTAAAACCGGAGATATTCCCAGTTGCATTTTCTCTCTCTTTCTTGATGGTAAGGAAATCACTAAACCTGGCAGCAAATTTTACTGCTTTTTCACCATTTTTAACAGAATGCTGTCACAAAAGCAGCATTCCAGGATGGGTATGCCTATTATTTCTGCTATTTTCTGATTTACCACTGACAAAGGTGTTGCCTGGATTTCAGGATTTCCCTCCTCTTGCACAATAATTATGCCCTGATAGTGGTACTGAGATGCAAGTTGTGTTAGTTTGTGATTAAACTTAGGAGCACTGGGAGATGCCTTCCTACATCAGGCAAGAGTAGAATATCAAACAGAACAAGCATAATTAACATCCAGTTTGAACTGAAGAACAAATTTGATAATGTCTTCGCTAATTTGGCATCTGTCTTTACTCTGAATACTCTTTGTAACACAAGAGTTACGAAGAGTGTCTTGTTTGTTCCTAGAAATCATGGAATAATCTTAAATATGTAAAGTCTAGAGCATCTTGAGTGAATAATTTGTACTCATACAACAATTTTCATTTATTTTGGCACAGCTGTTGTTTTGAAGCTTTCAGGGGATGTGAAAATCATTTTTGGTACATGCAGGAAAAGTCCAGGTAAAACTGCAGTGTGTGGTTAACTTCTTTCTAATCCAAACTGTTCACTCCATGTTAAATGTAGAAGAAAAAATGTTTTTATTTTTTAACAACACAAAAAAATTCCGTTACTTGTCCATGGGAATGATAAAGTATCCTTTTC
>NW_020956188.1:67793-97494 GCF_003031625.1 Empidonax traillii | reverse complement strand
TTAGCCACAAAATAAGTCAAGGGAAAAATGAAGTACTAATTAAGAAAGCTGGGGTTTTATGCAAATGACTTCTTCACCGAAGACAGTCTAATGAATGTGCCCTGAGTCGATCCGTGTGCGTTTTCGCCAAGCTGACAGCTGGCTCGGAGGAAGGTCAGACAGAATCAAGCATGCACAGAGCATAATCCTTCAGATTGGCAGCTCTGCCCCCTGGTCACTGTTTGATTATCTCCCAAATTGCTGTATTTCACAGAGATAATGATTTTTTATGGTCACAGATTTGAAGACAACTGCTGTATCCTGAGGGTTGTCGTTCTGCAAGGAGACACTGCTGCTTCCTTCGGAGAAGAAGTGGGGGGAAAAAAGAAAGTTGCTCTGCCTTTTTTTCCCCCTCTTTCTCTCCCACTCTCCTTCCTCCATCTCTCCTTCTTCTATTTATTTATTCTATTTATTTATTTATATTCCTGGTAGTCAAGAAGAGCCCCCATTCCTACCCATCAGGAGCTTTGTCCCACCGTGGTGCCGCCGCCGACATTCCCTTGCTGATCCCGGCCACATCTCATGGAGATAACACAATTCTCCAATGAAGTATGAAAGAGCAAACATTCAGGAGTGGGAGAAATCGGGGAGGGGGGGAGAGGCTCTGAAGGAATTCTCTGCACATGGTTGCTGCTCATCGCCTCTTGGTGACTTGCTGTCCTGATGGCCAGATATGTTGGGCCCTGGGGGGGTTGTAAAAAAACATTGTGGGCCTGGAAAAGGGATAAATACCAGAGGCAGCAGTGGTGGAGATGGTTTTCAAAACAGGCCAGGTGCAGATGTACAAACAACATCACATCTCCCATGGTTCGCGTCCCTGACATTGGCACCTGTGGATGGATTTTGCCTTTGAATCCCAGCACCCGAGGGGGTGAATGCTTCTAAAAATGTAGATACTCCAGGAAAAAAAAAGGCATTTAGTGCTCCAGGTAGGATTCAGTCGGAGAAACTGTATCCTAAAGATCTGGTCGTGCATTACCAGATGAAATGCTTTTTCCTTGGAAAAATGTTCTATTTGCAATAGACAATATTTGCAAAGACAGGGAAGGACAGAACTTCTGAAAAAAAAGAAAAAAACATAATCTCACATGTAAACAAAGTATTGCCCTGCTTTGTCTCAAACCATATGAACATATCTTTGTGGTTTGATCACTTTATGGGCAGACTGAGGGACCCAACTAACAGCTATGGATTTATTGATGCGTTTATTTGTTAATCTATTTATTCAATATTTGAATTGCCCATTTATTAATTTAGTCATTTGAATTTCCTTAGATATCAGTAGGAAGAGAGGATATTTTACGAGTGTGGGTGGATGTTAAGTCCCAGTAAACAATTCTTATGTGAGATGAGTTATCTCTGTCCACTTAATGGGAAAAACTCAATGCTCAGTCCAGGGTAAATTGATCAGAGGTAAAGTCTCGACACAGTTTCATCCAGAGCTGTAGTTGGAAACTAATTTTCCAACACTAAAGTGAAGGTGGCAAAGGAAGGGGTATAAAATCTTTCCTCTGGATCAGGGCAAGAGGAAACCAGTTCTCTACACACTTACTCTATCCCCAAATGCTTCATATGGAAAACAGGAACAAACTGGAGAATGAGCAGAGAGAGCTTTGGAAGACTTTTCCTTGAATACGAAGGAATCATTTTGATCTCTGCACTTGGGTACGAATGAGGGACTTGCAAGAAACAGAGAGCTTTTAGAAAAGCAGTAAATTCTGCTAGGGGTGTCCTAAGAGAAAAGAAGATAAATTTGCATCATGTCTGCACCCTTGGTAAGTGGAAAGATTGTCTGGGTATCCCTGGGATTAAGAGAAAGCCTGTAGATCACGGCTGGTGGGATGGTCCCTGTTTTGCACTTTTAAATTTCGCGCAGGCTGAGGGAATTTCTAGATGGAAAGAAGAAAGGAAGATAAGGGTTGAGACAGCTCCAAGGAGGATATCTGTTCCTTTGGAAAAGGCCCTGTTTCACAGCTGCTCTGAGAACACTGGGATCTCCTTCTGTCCCCACAAGGGTTTTGCTTCTGTCTTGTGTCTGCTTCCAATCAGACACCTGCCTGAGCAGCCAAATGACCTGTTGCTGTAGGAATTCAGCATGTTCCCTTGGGAGAGACCCCACCTGGAGTACTGTGTCCAACTCTGGAGTACTCAGGGCAGAAAGGACATGAACCTATCAAAGCGAATCCAGGGTAGTCAAAAGATGTTCTGAGGCCTCTGCTCTGGAGCCGGACTGTGAGAGCTGGGGATGTTCACTTGGAGAAGAGAAGGCTCCAGGGAGACCTGAAAGCCCCTTCCAGTGCCTAGAGGGGCTCCAAGAGGGCTGGAGAGAGGCTTTGGACAAGGGCCTGGAGGGACAGGACAAGGGAGAATGGCTTCACACTGACAGAGGGCAGGGTTAGACTAGATGTTAGGAAGAAATTCTTCCCTGTGAGGGTGGTGAGCCCTGGCACAGATTGCCCAGAGAAGCTGTGGCTGTCCCATCCCTTGAAATGTTCCAGGACAGGCTGGATGGGGCTTGGAGCAACATGGGATAGTGGAAGGTGTCCCTGCCTGTGGCAGGGAGTTGGAGCAAAATGACCTTTAAGGTCCCTTCAAACCTAACCATCCTATGATTCTATAAAATTGCTGTAGCACTGACTGATGGTCCCCCAGCCACAGTGAAGACAATAGAAGAAAAATGAGGAAAAAATGCATTATTTATTAGTAAAACAGAGCCAAATTTAGATGTCTGGAGAATCTGGAGTAGATGCTTAGCACTGCCATGAGCACTCCACTGTTATCTCAGTCCTAATATCCAGACCTCTGTCATACACACTGACCTGTGCCCCGTTGCTGGACTTGCCATCCACCTGAAATCACAGAAGGAGAAATCACTCTTGCTTCTCCAAGTAGAACTAAGATGCACAGTGAACTATTCATGATTCAGAGCATTCCTTTCCTGCCCATACTGACAGGAACTTGAGCACAGATTGACTTGATCTTTTTAGCCTCTGTCTATCCTTGCTTGAATAGGTTTTTTTTTTCGTTTATTATCCTCAATATGTTTAAGGGCTTGCAGGGAAGTAATGCAAGAGCCCTCCTGTGGCTGATTTTAACACCTACCATTCATATTCTTACAGTTGTAAGAGACCAACAGTCAAGTGGCCAGAAGTTTCTGCTTTTAATAATGCACAATATTCTCTGAGTTATGGATGAAAAAAGCTGATTATGCTAAGCCATCTCCAAGCCTTTATAGAGTTACTTCCTACACTTAATTCACACTTATTTTTCTAGGCACCATCCAAGCATTTTTTAAATTCCCACACACTGTTGCTCACAATACTATTGTAAGCAAATAGCTCACCCTTGAAACAAGTTTATCTAGAAATTCACTCACAATTTCACATGGGAAAAGGGGATTCAACTAAACCCTCTCCTAGTACCTCACATGTTTGTTTTCAGCCTTTAAAGCCTGCAATCTTCCAATGTCTGTAGACTATTGCTTCCCCTCAGGGCTCTATGAAGTGCTTTTAATCCCTTCTTTTAAACTGATCCCTCACAAGTCCCCGCTCTTCTCCGAATACATTTGTTCTTTTTTTTTGTTCTTTTTTTTTTTTTTTTAAAGTCATAAAGAAATATCCAGATGGATGAGGTACTCCCACTAAGTTGGATCAGAGCTTACCACTGAAGAACTGCTCCTCTGCTTAATTATGTAAAGATAAGGCTGCATTTTCAGCCTCAGATCACACTGACCTCATGGTGGCATTTTCTTGATGGGGTACTCATGGCTAGACTTTAAGTTTTGCATGTAAATACCTTTCCTAAAGCTTCTTCATTGCTAATTTTTAGCTGTAGAAGATCTTCTTTGGTTGGTGCAGTATTTGATGTCTTTAAATCCTTCTCTGCATTAAAAGAAGAGTAACTTGCCAAGCCAGGTGAGCTCAGTGATGTTCACAGGGGGCTGAGCTGCCTTAAATAGGCAGCACAAGGAATGACAGAGTAGCTAAAGATATCTCAGAACTTCTGCTTATATTGACAACCAGCAACTTCTTTCTCCAGCAGGCTCTCAGGAGCAGAAATCAGCTGAGAATCCGTAGTGTGATTACCAGACCCCACCAAAAACCAGAAGAGACAAACCAAGATTTGAACTCAGACAGCATAAAAAAAAGAATGTAAGACTCATAGTCTAAATAAGGGTGTATTTACTTTTTCATCTGAATCACTCCTGGTTATTCTGGCTTCCTGCCTACCTGCCAAAAACTGGAGAAGAAATCACACTGTGATAGGATCCTGGAAGAAAATAAATTAAATCCCTCAGGCTATTAAAATATTTAGCACTATCCCTTAAGAAAAAAAAATCATTTTTTGCTAACTAATAAAGTGTATGAACAGTGTGAGCCCTGGACAGCTATGGTGGAAGAGATTAAGATTCAGGTTAGTGCTGTCTTTCATGCAGGCTGGGGATTTTTACTGCATTTTTTTCACATCACAGATGAGTGCCCCAAGCACCAGCCAAAAGATCTTTCGAAGTGGGTGATCAGCAATTCTTTTCCTGATGCAAGAAACTGCTTCTGTAAGAACAGGTGAATACATTACCTGACAAAATTAATTTTGACAAAATAAAAATTTGTCTACATATAATGGTTTAACGAGGAAACTCTCAACTTCCTCTAGCAACTTGTCTTTTTATATCATTGACTTGATGAAAAATCTGAAGTCTACAGGAAAAGAGAACTCTGTTGCCTCTCTTCTTTCAGATCTAAGCCACAATTTTGCAAGCACAGCATAAGGAGTTGTATATATTTTCAGTGAAAAAAAAAAAAAGACAAACCAAGACAAAGACTTGCATTTTGGAAAATATGGAAGAAACGGAACAAACTCCACAATCTGAATGAATCTGTAAGCACCAGAATAGATGAACTCTTAAGAGAAGCTGGGAATAATGCTGCAGGACGTGATGAATAGATTATCAGTCCAAAAGGACTTCTCACTGGTACGACATTGGTACAGAGCCAAAGTGGTAGTGGAAGCACTGAAGTCTTTAAATGCTTTCAGGGGTTTTCAGAGCTCATGTCTGAGTGTATCTCAATGAGTAAGTATGAATTCTGCATAAAAATGAATAAAGTGGAAAGAAACTAAAATTGGTCATAGGGTGAAAATTGTTGGACTCACTGGTAGAGAGCATCCATTGACACAATTAGTGATCTAATGTGTGGAAATTTACTGTGCTCATTAATGCCTCATAAGTCAGCTGAAACAATTTATTGATGACTTCCAAAGGCAAAGAATATGGCAAAGACTAGTGAAGGAGTCCAATCCTCCCATTCCCTGTGCTAAGAAGGTCCGGTTTTTAAGACAGAGACTAAAAGGGAAAAGATACAGACTCATAGTTTTGTGATCACCTCAGAACGTCTTCTCAAGAATATGTAGCTGAGGTTCCCACTTCAACAGCAAGTCAAGCTTTTATTTGGACATGCTGTGGTCTCTTCTGCTGTCTGTCAACAAAGTAGGGGGTTCCCAGCTCAGCCAGGGAAAAGTGTTCCCATCCCTGGAAGTGTTCAAGGCCAGGCTGGAAGGGACTTGGAGCAACCTGGTCTAGTGGAAGGTGCCCCTGCCCATGGAAGGGGGAATACTGGATGAGCTTTAAGGTCCTTTCCAACCCAAACCATTCTGTGATTCTGTGTTCACTGAATTTTCTACCATTCCAGTACAGTCCATGCATAAAATCATACACATCTCATTCAGAGGCTATTGTTTGTTCTTCAGAGGTAGCACATCCTTTTTTTTTAAATTGAGTTTATAGTTCTAGGCTACCTGAAATGCCTTTGTAAATATCTAAAGCAGAAAATCTGATTATGACACAACACTTCTACTCAAAGAAGCTGAATGGCCATCCCCATCACTAATCTTTCCCCTGCAAAGTCTTATTGCAGCAATCTGCTTTATAGAAAAATGTACATCATTATGCTTTATTGATTTTTATATGTCCTTTTTTTTTTTTCTGGTAAAAAAAGGCAGGAGTTTCTAATTTTGTCTGTGTTCAGATGATGCTCATGTTGTTCCTCTTTGTTTTTATGCAGATTGAGTGTAAAGAAAGCATAAACTTCTTTGGAAAAGCTGCAAATGAAGGCTCAAACTGCAACTCAGTGGGGGGAAGGGAGAGGAGGGAGGGCAGGGTGATCTATCCCAACCAATTAGGAACACCCTGTGAATTAGGCAGACATCAGTTGCACAACTTCACCCATCCTCCCCAGCCATGCCCCTGGATAAAAGAGAGAAGCACAATGGTAGTTAAAACAATTATCATCCAGTGGAGCTTGATTCTAAACTGCTCTGCTAGGAAGTGGCAAGGAGCATTCAGCTCCTAACACAGCAAGCAATCGCTTTTTCTTCCCCTTGGGTAGAGAAGCTCCTGGCTTTTTAAGCAATTCTGTACCTCTGAACTAGTCCTTGCAGGGCTTTGGGGTAACATGCCAGTGGCACTGCATCCCATTATCATCATTGCATGTCACTGCAGGCAACAACAGGAAAGAGATGCAGAAAGGGCTGGGAATGAGTGGAGACATTAATAACACTGCACTGCTCTGTGCTGACAAAAGCAGGAGAAGGTATTGTGAGGGCTGCAAGAGCAACAGAAGGAGGAGAGGTGGAAACAAAAGACACAAAATTTAACTAATATGGGATAGAAGCAGTTCTGCAATAACTTTGGTTAGCAAAGCAGTAGTAGGCAATAGAGAGTGTAACAGCATGTCCTGTTCCTGCCGGTTTTTTTTGCAAATCACTTAGAAGCAGGTTGGCAAAAAAAAATAAATCTGTGTGTCTCAAAGAAAAATTAGAAGTTCCTAAGCAAACTCTGCAGGAGTCTGTCCCACTTTTAAGGGGAAGTAAAAGTGTGCACCATAAAAAGCACAAATGCTGCATCTTTGCTGACCCATTGAGTGCTGCTGCCATTTCTTGGGTTCTTGGCCTTCTTAGCAGACTTTTGATATCTAAAGAGGCTCAAAGCAAGCTGGAAAGGGACTTTTTGCAGGGGCACGCAGTGATAGGACAAGGAGGAGAGGAGGGGGTAATGTCCTTAAGGTGAAAGAGGGAAATTTAGATTGGATATTCGGAAGAAATTCTTTACTTTGTAGGTGGTGAGGTCCTTGCACAGGTTGCCAAGAGAAGCTGTGGCTGCCTCATCGCTGAAAGTGTTCAAGGTCAGTTTGGACAGGGCTTTGATCAACCTGGGATAGTGGAAGGTGTTTCTGCCCATGGGAACTGGATGGTGTGTAGATTCCTCATGGTGTGTAAACCCAAACCATCTTATGATTCTGTTAGTCTGTGATTCTATGTTTCTAGGCCAGGTTTAGACACAGTTTTATTGTATCTACCGTCTTAAACCCTCTTAAAAACCAAACATCCAACTCAAATCTAGACAGCTGCATTTGACCTCTAAATTTGACCTCTTAAATTATGGTCTGACTCCCTTACCAACCACTCTCCCTGATATTATCTCCAGTTGTACATTTTCCTCAAGAAAGAAAGATTCGATGCCAATAATTTGGGAAAATTCACGTAATACCTGTCATGTCTTGCTGCATCCCAGATTTCTTTTCCACTAAGTAATTCAGCCTCTGTCAATTTACCATAACCACACAGGTAAAAGCTGTACAGCTGCTACAACATTCTGTAAAAGTCCAAGTGAGAGAATGGAAACATGGAGTGAGATTCACTTTCTACCACTTTTGGGATCTTGTTGCTCAGTTGTCTCCCTTATTCAGCTTTGGCTATCAGTGAACAAAGTGAAATGACTGGAATAGAACTCATATAATCCAAATCAGTCTTTTTGAAGAGATAAATTGCAACCTCAGCCTGTTTCTCTCCTTTGACTCAGTGGGAATCCAGAAAGTCACCCCAGATACCAACAGCTGCATAACAGACTTCCAGTCTCACTCCGATGATTCTTACTTTGACATTCAACCATCCAGGACTTTGCTGCTTCATAAAACATAAGAATTGTCTTATTTCCAAATCTTTGTTCTCATCAATGAGCTCCACATACAAAATTGGTTAATTTCCATTGGCCAGATCCAATTATCTCCCAATTATAGAAAAGTCTCAGATATTTTAAATCAAAGGGAACCATTATGATGATTAGTCTAATTTCTGTCACTGCAAAGAAAGTAAATGTCCTCCATTTGGTCTGGTTTTGAGTCCCATAAACTGCCCTTTCAGTCTGGGCAGCAACAACTTCGTGATGGCTGCTGCCTAAAGTGATCATTAGGGACTATACCGGTCTAATTTGCTTTCTGAATCTAAATCTCTTTCTGAATCTAAATTGTTTACATTATTCAATCCAAATATCCATTATTCTCCAGTCATCTTTCTTTCCCAGAGCCAACAAGGATGTGAAATATTGCAAACTGGGTAATTTCTGGCTGAAAGATGGGATCCTGGAAGAATCTTGATGTTGCAACCACAGCATTTCCAGCCTTTTTGAGAAGGCTGTTGAAATACAAGTGTTCATCATTGACATGACCATGAGCCTTGAACTCATTTCTAGGTGAGACAGTCACCATTTTGCTCTACTGCATAAATCCCACCTGCATTGCTTTACATGGATGTATCTTTGCAGAATGAAATGGTCCTTGCAAAATTTTTGTAAAACAATGGCTATTCTGTCTTCTTTCTCCTAATCTGAAACTTTCTTAACACAGGTGGGAGCAAGGGGTTACCTCATTGCTCTCCACAGCTTCCTAAGGAGGGGAAATGGAAAGGGAGATGCTGATCTTTGCTCTCTGGGATTCACTGATAGGGTACTTGGGAATGTTTCAAAGAGGAGGGTTAAACTGTACATTGGGAAACTTTTCAGTGCTCAAACACTGGAAGAGGCTTCCTAGGGAAGTGGTTGATGCCCCAGACCTGCCAGTGTTTAAGAGGCATTTGGACAATGACCTAGCAATGACCCAACATCTTAAAACTTGGTCAGCCTTAAATTGGTCAGGCAGTTGGACTAGATGATCATTACAGATCCATATTCTATTCTATTCTATTCTATTCTATTCTATTCTATTCTATTCTATTCTATTCTATTCTATTTTTTCTAAACTTGGAGCTTTTATTGTTAAATATGGACTTCAGTGGAACTGGAATATTTTGAAAGAATTACTAACATTTCTTTTTCTCCTTGATAGATTTTGGCCAGCACAGACACTTTTTTGTACATTTTATGAGCTTAGGACCTCAAGGCAGAAGGACTGGGATAACTCCATGCAGGCCAGAGCCAGCAGTGAGCTCTGCCCAAAATAAGCACACTAAAAACCTGAATTTTAATCCACTCTGAATTTATTCCTGCCACAGACAATTTACAGCATGGACAAGCTCATAATACCCAAAAGCAGCACCAACAGCCAGGAGGTGTTGGATCACTTGGAATCAGTTAAGGCTTCTACTAACTTTGTCACTGTCTCCACCAAACTGTCTGTACCCCAACAGCAGGCTCAGCTAAGTACATAGACAGCTGATCTCCAGGACATATCCCACACACATATCTCTGAGCAGACAGGTAGAGAAGCATCTCAAGAATATTTTTTCCATCATTAACATCAGCAGCTTTTCCTTACAAATGTTTGCAATAAATAGATGCTTGATATGGGCACACTTGAAACACAGCAGGGAAGAGGGAAGGGTAGGGGGAGGGTTGCAGTCTCATTTCTTGGCAGATATAAAAAAACACCAAACTATTCATATTTAGTTCTGTTTGGAATAAATAAAAAACAAACAAACATCACAATGCACCCAAAGGCTTTGCATAGCTGGAAGCTTTATTGATTCATATACCACCCACATAATCTGCCAAAATGCACTACACTTTTTCTTTTTTTTTTTTTTTTTTTTTTTTTTTTTTTTTCATTTTTCATTTTTGTTTTAAATCTTCTTCACAGGAAAGTCTAGCCCTCCAAGCTCATTTATTCAAGGGAACAGAATTAAATAAATCCTTTAAACGTTACTAAGCCTGCTCTGGAAAAGGCTTTCGGTTGTGGCTCAAAGGAAATGCATTCTCTTTTCCTGTGGGAGTTGCACAAAGTGTTGGGAGCACCACTCCCAGCCCATGGAGAAGAGATGACTTCCGTCTGTCATAACTGTCAGCAAACTGAGGTGGCTCCAATAGGGTTCCTAGCAAGGCCACTAAATTTCAGTCTGCTCTCTGGAAATCATGTCATCCCCAAATGCCAACAGTTATTGGAAAATCCAGCCTTATCTGTTGAAAAAATTGCTCTGACTTCTGTTTTGAGTGGGAATAGGAAGGGGAAATATCCCTGCAGATGTGCTGTGTGTGACAACATGGAGCCTTGAGGTGCAAGTGTTCATCACTGACATGACCATGAGCCTTGAACTCATTCCTAGGGGAGATGTTCCCCACTTTGCTCTACTGTATAGATCCCACCTGCATTCTTTTTGCAGGGATATACCTTTGCAGAATGAAATGGCTTTTGCAACGTTCTTGGAAAGCAATGGCTGTTCTTGTCTTCTCTCTCCTAATCTGAGACATTGTTATGAAATAAAGAATGACAAAAGTGGGATTTAAGTATGGGAAGCTGCACGAGGTGTGCTCTCTGCCCTAATCACATGTGGTTGTCTGCTGGCAGCTAAGTTCAAAGTGTCATCCCAAATCTTGGGATGAACCAGGACATTGCCCTACTCCTGGGAAAAACTGGCACAAAAGAGTTTTCACCTATGTAATTTTTTGTTTACTTTTCCAAAACTGGATGGATGCCTCTAGATTATTTTCTGGAAAAGCTGAAATATCTGAGAGATATTTTACAAATTGGTTTTGTTGCATGGAAAACAAAACAAAACAAAACAAACATGTCATGTCACTCAAACATGTAAGGATATGTGGAATTTCTTTCCAGTGCCAGAATTTCCATAAGGCAGAATAGACATAATTAGAGGGATTTGATTTTCATTTGATGGCCCATCCCTGGAAGTGTTGAATGGGGCTTGGAGCAGCCTGGTCTAGTGGGAGGTGTCCCTGCCCATGGCAGAGGTTGGAACTGGATGAGCTTTAAGATCCCTTCCAACCCAAACCATTCTGTGATTTGTGACTCTACTGCAAGCAGAATTGTTTTTCCCTTCCCACTTACGGGAATAAAGCCCTACCTGGTGAGAAACACCAAGGAGTTTGGTTCATTTTCCTGCAGTTAAGAAGCTAGGACCAAAGTAGAAAGAAACTGAGATCATGCAAATCCAAGCCATGTGTATTAAACAGAAGATCATCCTTCAGAGTGGCTAAATTAGTTCGTCAATAAGACGCTTGAAGGGCAAGATTTCATACTTGCAGACCGTTGCCAGCAAAATATAAAAGCAAACGAGGCATTTATGGAATTGTATATTTCTTGGATGGCAGCTTAAAAATTAGACTTAATTGAAGGGCTAAAAAGAAAGCAGTTTCATTGTTAGGAATGAAGGGTTTAAAAAAAGAATTAAAGAAATTTTCAACTTGGGTGTAGGGCATAATTACAAAAACATTAAAGCAAATAATTGGTAGCACTGTAATTTTTTCCTCCCCAGGTAACTACCATATGTATTACACAGTGAATCATTGACTCTGTCCCTCCTATCATTAATTACTGTGATGCATAAATAATTGGAAAATTATATGTTCCAAAAATGATTTAGTAATACATTTTATGCATCTAATAAGCACAGGCTTTTAATCATCACCAGACATGTTATGATAAATTTTACTCTCCTTCTCCACTCTTCTGTTATCTCTCACTTATACGGCTGCCATCTCCTTGCATGCAAATGCCACTAAGCCACTTCACATCACACACTTTCCAGTGGATGCTTTTTACTGGGCTTTATTCTGTTTGGTGTTGATATTTTGGTTTGAAATTCATTTAAGGGTATTCTTGGCTTCACAGAAACACATTAAACTGTTTATCCTGAAACCGTAAACTATTGTTTAATTTAAATGGAAATATCTTAATCTGGGTTTGTTTGGTTTTTTTTTTTAACATCCATTTAAAACAGTCTGTACCTTTTGTTTTGCACAGCAGGGATATTTCAAAGCTGCTGCTGTAGACTGAGCCGAACTATCTGAAAATCTACTCTTTTTAATTAGAAACAGTAAAACATATTTTAACATGTGCTGATCATCATGGTATCTGTTATTTCCTTTCTTCAGGTTTAACACATTATGTTTGACACTCCATCATCAAGTTCTATGACTCAACACCTTAAGGAAGGACTCAGCCTGGAAAAGCACAAGAACCACTGATATGTCAAGATGTTATTTCAAGTTCAACCCAAGCAACACAACCTGTCAAAACTGTTCAAATTAAATTTGCCACTCTGCAGCTAATCATTCATGCTTACTTTTAGTGCTGTTTACAGTTGTATTGCTTACAGAACCTGCAGCTCTTGCACACAGGACAGAAATCGAGATTTGTGTCTGGCTAAGTGAAGGTGATAATGAAATTGTTTGGTTCATTAACCTGTCTCCAAATAACTATAGACTTCACTGCCATTTCATAGAATCATAGAATAGCTTGGGTTTTATCCAATTGTATTTCAGATATACATTTGCAAACCAATTAGCTACACAAACTTTAAAAAAAAATTTATTTCTGAGCCAAGAAATACACAGTAGGTGAGCCTGTTACTACTGTCTTGAATCTTCTAAACCTCCTTCTTAACGTAAATGAGTAAAAATTAGTGCTGTCCGTTTATTCATGGCTACTCGACAGAAAATTTAAGGATGTTTTAAGTTCCAAAGATTTATAGATATTGACATAATATAGATTATATCTATAGATATAGACATTGATAACAGCCTGAGCCTGGGTTACTGCACAGTTCAGGTTGATGTAGCACAAGGAGCAATCAAACAAAAGGAATGGTCTTCATTGATTCACTAAATATGTTAGTAAGGACATGTAACACCATTTCAAACCAGCTGGTGCCTTCATGAGGCTGAACAGGTTGCGAAAGTTGGGTCAGACTTAGTTACTCATGTAAGCAAGAAAGGGGATTCAATCCATCTCAGCATATAAAATAGAATGGTTTGGGTTGGAAGGGACCTTAAAGATCACCCCAATCCAATCCCCCTGCCATGGGCAGGGACACCTTCCACTATCCCAGGTTGATCCAAGCCCTGTCCAACCTGGCCCTGAGCACTTCCAGAGGTGAGGTAGACACAGCTTCTCTGGGCAACCTGTGACAGAGCCTCACCACCTTCAGAGTAAAGAATTTCTTCCTAATATCCAACCTAAATTTCCCTCTTTCAGCTTAAGGACATCACCCCCTCCCCTTCTCCTTGTCCTATCACTGCATGCACCTTCAAAAAGGGGCTTGGAGCAACCTGGTCCAGTGGGAGGTGTGCCTGCCCAAGGCAGGGGGTTTCTATGAGATGATCTTTAATGTCTCTTTGAACACAACCCATTCTATGATTCTGTGATTCCATGGAAGAGTTCAAGAGCCCATGCCCATGCTCTGCCTCTGCTTACTCTCCTAGTTCAGACTACAGTGGACTAGAATCTCGATATAAAGGAATAACAAGAGGCAATACCAGGTCAGGGATATTTTGGGGGGAGTTCCAGGCCTGGAAAGGCTAATAGGCCTACTAGAGACTACTTCCACCATAGGGAAATGGTAAGGAAGAAGAAAAAGAGTCTACAATATAGGTGTTCTCATGTTCTTAATAGCAGTAAAATACATTGGAAAATTGCTCCTAGATAGGTGAGAGAAAACATCTTATCATCAGAGACTTGAAGAGACCAGACTTATCAAAAAGAAAATGAAGACACAGCAGCACTACTTTTTCAAGGAGAAACTACCCTGAACTAACAGGCTGTTTAATCAGGCAGGTAAAGGCATAACAAAATCCAATGGCTGAAAGCTGGAAGCAGAAAAATTCGAATGAAGAATTAGACACACATTTCAAACTGTGAGGGCAATGTGGAACTGGAACACATTGCCAGGGCAAAAAGAAGGAGCTTCCAACATTCAGTGCCTCCAGATCAGGTGTAGATAACCTTCTGCAGAAGCTTTAATCAAGACCCCTGTTACTAAACTGAAAACAGAGGGAAGTGTTAATGCCTTCCAAGGGTGTTAATGCAATGAGAGTCGATTAGACAACCTAATGCATTATCATGGCACGAGGACCTGTGAATTCTTCACTCTTATGCCAGTGGGATCCCAGTGTAAAAGTGGACTTCAGCATCCTTGGTGAGATGGGTAAGGCAGAGCCAAGGCAGGAGGGAATCAGGGGAAAGAAAAAGAGTCAAAATTTAGGATCATTGAGACACAGACTTTATTTGAAGGATCAGTCTCCCTTGGCAAAATGCTTGGAGGAAGGGATTCTGATGATGTATCTTAAACTGAGCAGCTCCAGGAAATCTTCCCAAGCAGTGAAACTTGATAATCTATATCATTAAACTGTGCAAATGGGAGGTTATTTGGCTCTAGGCCCCCAGCTTTCACTCAATCCATTGGCAAATTAGGCAAAACCAAGGACCCAGGCCACTGGCCCCTTCAGATGCAGCCTCCTTGCTTGAAAAGCTAAGGGAGTTCATGAGCATGGATGTGGGCCATCCTGTGACAGCTGGATTTGGCCTAAACTAATTAAGAATTAGTTTCCTCATGTTTAATTTGCTGGTATGGACATAATTCTTTCTTTCCTAAGCCATGGTGATTATCCAAGGAGATATAAACTGGTGTGAGTTAACTTACAGTAGACCTCATAGTACTCAGGGCAAGAGAGAGGACTGAAGGTAAAAATCTGGGAGTTTTACTTTTGCTGAATATTTTCTTTAGTGCTCTGAAGATGCTCATTATGCTGGAGGTTTTATCTCTGAATCCACTGAAGCAGGAATCTCCCACTTTTTCCACCTGGAAAAAAAAAAAAAAAGAAAGAGAAGTGTAACTGTTGTAAGGCCTTTTCCCAAGGTGACACAGTAGTTAAGCCAGGAAGAAACCCAAGATTCCTTTCTGACAAGGCAGGTGCTCTCTTACTTTGAGTTATCCTCATCTGTGCTCATCCATGTGAGAGAAGGAGCTGATCCACAGGGACTGTTCATGCCAGGTAGGGCCATATTGCTCAACTTTCCCTTTGAGAGACTTTCTGCTTCCTTCCCTCCCTTCCCCAAATCAAACCCATTTACTACTTTCAGGCAGGGATAGAGTCTCCAGTGTCACATTAGACAGAGTTTTCATTGACCAGCAGCCAATATATGAAGCCAGTATATATTGTTTCAATGAGTCTGTCTAAATGACCTCAAGGAATGGATTTCAGGTCATATCATGGACTGGCACCATCCAAACAAGACAGATCAAGACAAGGTTTTTGGTTTGTCAGATGTGGTTTTAATTTAGATTGAGACATGACAAGTTGTCAAAGGAATGCCACCAAACATTAGTGTTTCTTTTCTTTATAATACAATATTGTGTGTTTCTATCAGAAGTCTTGTATAAAACAAGAACCAACCCCCCAACTTTATTTTGAGCCTTTGCTGAAAAGAGAACACAAAAGTATTCCAACTAATACCCAGAATAAAACTGGCTTACTTGCAGTGTAGTACAAGAATGAAGATTTTGTTGTCCCATTGTATTTTCGAGGAGAATACATGAAATTTTGAGGAGTATACAAGAATTGATGACATATTTATCATCTTTCACCTGCAGATATTTGAACCCAAACTTTCCAAATGACTGTGCAATCAATGAGCCAGGAAGCCACCCATCACGAGATAGTTCTCCCTCTTGTTTGTATAAAGATTTGAAAACAATAATTGTTCTCAACTTATGACATTAAATGGAAGAATTACAAATTGGATAATTTGATCCACTTCCCAAAAAATTAGGTGCCTAAGTGTTGAAAGCAAACTCACTGCTATCCCCAAATGAGTAGTTACTCAGTCATCCCTCTCAGCTGAGATGCTGAGAATCATTTTCCTGAACCACCTCTGTGCAACAACCTGTTAAAATGAGGCTCCTTCTCCACTGCAGCACACAGGCTAATTTTAAATCATGACCAAGGTGACTCCTCCAGCTGACCACGACAGAAGGTCTGCAGGTGGGCTGGAGAAGGACTTTGAACAAGGATGTGGAATGCTAGGACAAAGTGGAATGGCTTCACACGAACAGAGGGCAAGGAGAGATTAGATATTAGGAAGAAATTCTTTACTCATAGGGTGGTTGGACACTGGCACAGGTTGTCCAGAGAAGCTGTGGCTGCCCCATCCTTGGAAGTGTTCAAGGCCAGGTTGGATGGGGCTTGGAGAAACCTGGTGTAGTGGAAGGTGTCCCTGCCCATGGTAGGGGGCTGGAATGAAATGAACTTCAAGATCCCTTCCAACCCAAACCACCCTGTGATTCTATGATACATTTGTCTCAGATAAACCACTCCCTGTGACACTTTAGAGAGTTTTTCCTGCCAGCTCAGAAAGCTGCTGTTTTTATCTTGCACTCAGGAGAACACTGTTTTTATCTCTGGGGTTCACCAATTTGATCCTCAAAGGCTCGAACAGTCTTTCACAAAAGAAAGAAAATAAAAGAAGAAAGGATAGGCTTTGGAAAACTGTTGTGGTGGTCCAAACTGTCTCTGTGACAACACTACTCTCCTTTATGGAGCAGGAATTGGACCTTCATCTGCAATCCTATGTGTCTCGACACAAGATCTGTGTCCTCATGTCTCTTCCATAGTCAACTGCTTGATAGTTGTTCTATGATCCTTTGTCTCTTTATACAGTCTTGCACACCAGATGCATTTGCTCATTGCTCAAATCCCTTGGATCCCCACAGAGGATAATGGAGAAAAACTCTCAATTCAGATGATGAAGTCTGACCTCCCAGCAATGCCCAACATCCTGCAGCTCCTGCTTAAACTGGCACATTTATTTGTGCATATTCCCCAAAAAGTTCCATCAGCAGTTAAAGGGATTCTTTCCTTAAAAACTTTGCCTGCGTCATCATAGAATCATTTAGGTTGTAAAAGAGCTCTAAAGTAATAAAGTCTAAATATTTACCTTGCACTGCCAGGTCACCACTTAACCAGGTTCCAGTTCTTTCCATAGTAAGTTCTTTCCATAGTAATAAATCTTTTTTTTTTTTTTTTTCTTTTTAAGTGTCTGAAATGACTCAGATCTTTGTGAAATTGGCATTTTCTTAGAAAAGAAAATGGGGAAATGACTGGCTAAAAAAAAAAAAAAAAAAAAAAAAAAAAAAAAAAAAAAAAAAAAAAAAAAAAAAAAAAAAAAAAAAAAAAAAAAAAAGGAACCAGGAGAAAGAAGACAAGACACTAAAAAGAGAATAGGATGATCTGCAGGCACTTGATGGTTATCACTGAGTTAAGGATACATTTCCTGTTGCAGTGCAATTAATTTCATCATGTTTACTGGGAAAACTTATGATTTATGACACATGGATAAACAGACTCAGCAGCATCCATTGGGCCAACACTGGTGCCTTTACATGCAGTCATGGGGTGAGCCTGGTTCCACTCTCCCCATGTGAGCTCCTCACATCCTCCTCCCTACCCTACCCCATCACTCCTGCTCCCCTGCACCACATCTTTGGGTGCCAACAAAAAGATGACTCTGCTTTGCTCTCAACTCACCTGTCAGTGGGTAAACTGGGAAGTTTCCCTCAGACACTGTAGGTTCAGGTTTCCTTATCTTTGACTACGGGCCAGGGCTGCGACTCCCAAGTGGGAGAAACGTCCTGCTAATTTGAAATCATCAGAGTGGAGCTGTCTGGTTGCTTTTATAGCTGGGGAGGACAAAGTAATGATTTTTTATTTTTCTTTTACTATAAGCAGGCAAATATATTAAATAAAACTGGGTTTTTCAAACGGTGCCTGGGAATGAGTTTTTCTTTGCTGTTACAGGAGCTGGAATTGTCAAGCATTAATTCAGAGCTAATATTTTGAAGCAGAAGGTTTTTCAAACTGAGCTGTATTGCTTGCAGGTCAGACTTAACCCCCTGAGACTTGATTTTCTTTTCTTTTAATTTTTTTCTTTTTTTTTCTTTTGTTTTCTTTTGTTGCTTTCTTTTCCTTTTTTTGTTTTATGTTTCTTTTCCATTTTCTTTTTCTTTCTCTCTCCTTTTCCTTTCCTTTCCTATTTCCTTTTCCTTTTCCCTTTCATTTTCCTTTTCTTTCTCTCCTTTCCCCTTCTTTTCTCTTTCAAATTCTCTTTTATTTCCTCATATGTAACATAACACAGAAAAAGTGGAAACTGTTGTTAAGACCTTTCCAAATGTAGAATTTAGAAGGAGCCCCTGAGCTGCTCTAAACCAATACTGGTGCTCTGGAGTGGCTGGAATGCAGAGTATGTAGGTTTGTGCATGTGCACGTGTGTGTGTATGTAGGAATAAACATTGTGAGTAGTTAATTAATACATAAAAGCTTGCTGTTGTTTCTGTGTCCGAGCAGATTTTCAAGAGGATCCTCTCCATAGTATCTCAGTGGTAAAGCCAGTCAAAATCTTTCTGATAAATGTAATTGGATTATAATTCTAATAATTGATAATTAATTATAATTATTATCTCAGTGAACAAATTATTCACTGAGAAGGTGTTCAAGTGTGGGAACAGTCTGTCCTGGGCAGTGGTGGAGTCACCATCCTTGGAAGTGTTCAAAACATATATAGATGTGGCACTTGGAGACATGCTTTAGTGGTGAACATAGTGATGGTGCTGGTTGGACTTGATGATCTTAGAGGGCTTTTCCAACCTAAATGATTCTGTGATTCTATTCCTTTAAAAGGAAGATATTTTCTTGAACACACACAGACCCACACACACTCCTAAGCAAAACTCCTAAAAATATCCCTGTTTCTGTAATTAATGTTGATTAAAACTCTAGGGATGCGAAGAATAAATATATATGAGCGTTTGAAGAAAAATGTGAAAGCTATTCCAAAATGCAAGTGGGATTTTTGTTTTTAACCATCCTCAACAGTTTTGGAGGTGGAGGAGTTATTATTTTATCTTCCCCCAGCTCCACCCAGCATCTATTGTGTGAACTCTAACTGAGTATCAGATCCAAAAGCCATGGTAGAGAAGCTCAAATAAAACCTGGTACATGCTTGACTATGAGCTTCTTCCAACACCTTCATGGAAAAACCCAGTTTGGTGAATCCTGTGTCTTTACAAGCCATTGAGGTGCTCTTGATTGAAAAGGAGAGGAACCACTTCACACCCGTGTTGTGTCCATCACACGTTGCATGATCAGTGTTGCTCAACCTGGAGGCTGATTGGTGAGACAAGAGACCTTATAGTATCACAGAATCACAGAGTGGTTTGGGTTGGGAGGGATCTAAAAGATCATCTCTTTTAAATCCCCTGCCGTGGGCAGGGACACCTTCTACCAGACCAGGTTGCTCAGGGCCCCCTCCAACTTTCCTCTGTGCTGCTGAAAGGTTCACATCCCATTCACGTGAAGTTGTGTGTGGGTTATCTCACAGAGGGTACTCAGAGACCTGGCTCCTGGAACATATTCCTCACATGTCTCATCACATATGAACCACTGATAGAAGCATCACAAGACTAAAAAAAACCCCAAACATACAAACCAAATGAAGGAAAAAAAAATTCAACTTTTTTTTTTATTTTTTGAATCATCCTGAAAATAAAATGGGTAAATTGAAAATAATTTTTTTTCCTGGGTATTACTCTCTATGTTGAAGCTCAGTATAATAGAGCACTTCAGCATTTGCTTAGCTTTAATAATATGAGATGCTTCACTGGTGGCAATAGGTCACAAAGTCAGCACTTGCTAGAAGTCACACAGACTCCTACTGAGCAGAGACTACTTCTAGCAAGGACAAATCTGATTTTGATAGGAAGAAAGAGGCAATTTTACAGCAATAACAAAAAAAGTGAGCTGAGGAAATTGTGCATTGGTCTGAGATGCTCTTTTATGTGTCCACTCTAAGAAGTGAGACTGTTAAAACAGTTTAAAATAAAGGAAAAAAATCAAAGAAGAAAAAATCTTCAGGAAACTCTGTTTTGCTTTCTGAGAATGAGTGATTAAAATATTTGACTAAATAATTGATGTGATTTTCTTTGATGTGGTGACACTGTGCTCTTACTGCTCGCATTCTTACTGCACAGGAGTGTCTGAAGGATATATTAGTTAAAATGTGTAAAGATAAAAGCTCTGTGTAAGTTGGATTAACAGGTTTTCAGTTCAGGAAATACACTTTTCTTCCTCTGTTATTGTCTATTCTGATTCCTTTTTTTTAATCTCTTAAAAAAAAATGTTAAAAGAGAGCTCTGGGGATGATTTGTCTGTTACAGTGGATACCCATCCAATTTTTTTTTTTTTTTTTTCGTATGATCACCAAATACATGTTTGTTTTCAAAAATGGTTTGTGTTTTAACATGGAGTATTTTTAATCACAATTAAATCCTATGTGGCTAAAGA
This sequence comes from Empidonax traillii, assembly GCF_003031625.1. Lineage (NCBI taxonomy): Eukaryota > Metazoa > Chordata > Aves > Passeriformes > Tyrannidae > Empidonax > Empidonax traillii. The sequence continues at coordinate 77,060 of NW_020956188.1, read as the reverse complement.
CACAAAAAAAGAGGTGCACACTGAATATCCTCCTTGTCTGAAAGGGTACCAGAAGAGAGCAGTTCATATTAAGAAATATGTCATACAGATTGTTTCACCTCCAGTGTCTGTGATTAGAGTTCTAATGCTGTACTGCTTTTAAGTGTGACCATGGCATTTCTACATTGCAGTGACTTTAGTCAATGAGGAGAGAAAGAGAAAAAAACAAACAACAAACCACCAGCAAAATGCCCTGATTATTTAACAAGAGTAAAATGAAAATAATCAGCTCCATCTCAAGAAAGAAAAAAGGCACACCAGCAAACACAGTGTTGTACTGCAAGTGCAAGCTTTTATTATTATTATTTTTAAATAACAAACAAAACAGCAAAACATTTCTTTCTCTATCATAAAAAAACCCAACTTTGATCCCCAGTACAGTCATTGAGTGGAAAATTGAACCACACTATAATTGCTTTCCCTGTGACCGATAAAGTGGTGTAACAAATTTTGTGTTTGAATGATAAAATCAGCAATTGGCCCCCAGCAATTCCTTCGACCATTCCTCCAAGGACACCAGCGTCCCATCAGGCTCCAGGGCTGGAGCAAAGGCTGAAGAACTGTAAATCTACTCCAAGTTGTTGTTGTTGGAGACTCATTTTCTCTGATGCCTTTTTTTTTTTTTTTTTAATACAATGCTGTGTGAAAAGCCTTTATGTATTTTTTTGCTTGATTTAAAAATGGCTGGGGTAAGTACTTCTAGATCACCTAAGAAAAATGTAAATAAAATCAAAGGATCAGATGGAAGCTTATTGTAGCTATATAAACTAAAACTACCCCAAATAAAATATATTTTACTCCAGAGTAAAATCTGGTTAGAAAGAGAAAATTGCTTTCCTCATAAGCACAGATAAGTCCCAGAGCTTGTAGATGCAGAAAACACCAAAGAAGAATTTCCTCCCAAGGAAGGGAGGAGGGTTATGTTTTAAGTTCATTTTGATGGGGCTTTAAGGTAAGAAGCAAATCTTTATCTCACAACCACTGAAGTAGCATTTCGAGTTAAAAACAAATGGAAATTTTAGATGGAAAGAAACATTTATATTTATCTCTAGTTATTTTTGAGTTTAATTAACAAAAAGAGAGTGCAAACTGTTATTTTAATTTACACTTTAAGCTGCTTATAGACTTAGAAACCTCACGTTAGTTCCCTATTTTAAAAGTTATTCCTCTTTGTTTACTTTTCTTACACAGCAAATAGGATTTTTAGTAGAAATCTCAGAAGGGATTTTTAGCTTCTCTCTCAGAAATTCCCAGGAGCTCGTCCCCAGGTGGTACCTTACTACCTCTGCCAGTCTGGGTTTCCTCGAACTAAGGACTTTCACTTTCTCCAGGCACAGTCACTCCTGCTTTACCGTCCCCCACTCTATTGCAACAGAGTAGAGAGAAATGAATAAATTATTTATTTCCCTCCCCACCCTGTTCTTCTAGGGCTTTTTAAAAATATTTTTCTCTCTACTGTTATTTTTATACCTTTTACTTTCCCCATCCCTAGGCAGTTTGCTAATTCCAGGTGAACTAAAGATGTAGAGGTGAGTGCTCAGCTGGTGGAAACTGTCATTGCTTCTTGTTTCCTTGGTGACAAGACAGATGCAATATCCTTTTCCTCATTTTCCTCAGTTTAGGTCATACACTGGATTATTTAGCATTCCCTACTGTTAGGATAAAATAATGATCAGGAAGCCACCTTGAGATTTAATGTGAGATGCCTTCACTTTGAAATAAGAAATTAATGCAAGCAAATGACTAATGCCATGTCCTGCTGTCTTTATGTTTTTGGCTGTCATTTCACTGATATGATTTACAAGAGAAGATACAAATAGTTTTAATGGTAGAACTGGTGATGGCAGGAGAGTAGATGGCAATAGGGGGAAGACTGAGGATGAGTATAGAGGTTCAGGATCTGAGACTGGATTGCTGTAAAAAAAAAATAAAATAAGCTCTAGCCTTAGATCATAAATGTGGGCTTTGAAAGAATTAAAATCTAAATTCTGAATATATTTATAATAGGCAATTAAATAGTTATGGGCTGTGGGCATAGGGACTAAACACTGTAATTGTCCTGATGTAGTCCACCTAGCATTGCCCTGGATGATATCTTGACACAGTCTGGAATTTGGCATGGTCCAGAGAACATTCCCAATGGGCAGGTTGGATGCAGCCACTCAATTTTGGAGGCTCAGACAGTTTGATCACAGGGACATAGACCATTCCATGCCGCCTGCGAAAGGTACCTGACACTATTTAATTTATTAATACAGAAATAATTACTTTTCACATTTATTAATGAAGAAATAATTATGGTTCCACGTCACCTGCACAGGCACAGTATAGGGAGGAGTCTCCTTCCATACCTAAAGCAAATCTGCTGTGAAGTTTTTCCCACTCAGCTACACTGTTTTCAAACTGATTTTGGGTGACCAACAAACCAGGTCTGTGAAACAGCCAACTCAAAATCAAGCACATAAGCAAAAAACCCAACATTTTAAAGCAGAGACGGCAGTGAGTCTGTATCAACAGGACCTGGGAGTGGAAATGTCCGGAACATATAAGACAAAATACCTGTCACACACATGCAGGCCACTTCTTAAACCTTGGGTAATCCCCAGGGGGAGGGGTTGTAAAATGGGACTTTTATCACCTGGCAGGATCCTTTGAAACATTCAGCTCTCCGGGTTGGCATTCCCTTATCCCAGCAACGTCCCTTTAACTCTGGGAGGCCACTTAACAGCGAGAAGCATCTCTGTGAACCACTGGGCACCATGGCACACTGGACAGTCATGGAGCAGGAGGAGGTTTGGGGCATCACAGTCACAAGTGGTTCACACCGTTGAGATTTTTAAGAAGAAGCTCTGCATCCTGCCCAGCACATGTGGATCAGCAGCTCCAAATTTGCCTGCTTGTAAGGGGAGCATAGTGAACAAATGGCCAATATAAATGTCTACTATAAATGGTGTCATCCTTTTTGTTTTTGTCTAATGGGTTTGTGAAATCAATAGTAAACCAGCTACCAGTGTGGATGCTGGAAACCAATGCCAGTACTCTAAACGTGGCAATATGTACTGCCCTGTAGAAATGCTTGCTTCTCTGAATAGTTTTGAGCCAGAAGGTTGTCTGGGATCAGCTCAGCTGGGTATTCCTATGCAGGAGCATCACCTGTAGAAAACTACCATCTCACATGCAAGGTTCTTTGGTGAGCTTTGGAAATCAGCAGTTAAATGGAATGTCCTAGGCTGATCCATGGAACTTCCTGCTACTTCTTCATAAGGTGGGACAGAGAGAGTCCATCTTTAAGGGTGACAGTGCCACTGGCCCACTTTCTTTTGGGCAAGGTGGGTGCAATCTGTGGCAGTGAAATATGCCCAATTCCAGTTCTTGGCTGGTTTGGGCAGTCCTGATGTGAACTATCGCCAGCACAATTAGATGAAACCAGAAAACACTGCAGGTGTTAACTTTGCAGAGCAGGCTTGTACAAAAAACACATTGGAGGATTTTATGTATTGATTAAGTGGAGTAATATTAATATATCCTTTGCCTCCAGTCAGTTTTCTTCTCTTCAGAACATCCCCAGTTGGGAGCCAAGATATTTTCCCTTATTCCAGCTGAATACTAATGCCATAAACTTTGGTGTGACTGTTTGACCTGTGCCTCTTCTCTCTTCCATATTTTATTTTATACTATTTATTTTGTTTTATCTGGTTCTCCAGAGATAACGATTCCACTATTTTTTCCCTTCCTCCCTCTCACGTGTCCTCCCACCCCACCACTGATGCAGCGACTGATGGTAGGCAACTCTGTCTCCCTTGACCTCGTCAACATCAGAAAGCATTTTCAAATCTCAGTCATCTCTGACAGCCTTTGAGCAGAGAAATGAGACAGCCTCCCTGACACAAAGGCTTCTGGCCCGGGGTAAAAAAACTCCTTTTGAAACAACAACAACAAAAAAAAATCCCTCCTAACACTCCACACACCACACAGCCTTTCATTCATCTTGCTCTGCAGCCCCTGTACACTGCATTAGTTTTCAGAGATTACAGTTTTTATGTTTGTTTTTGGCCAACTACCACACCTAAGATACTTTGCTGTTCTGTTCTGCAGTTTTGCACGAAAGGAAAACACTAGTTTACATACAGCAATTGCAATGCCTGGGTCTGTGCAGGTAATTGGCCCTATTCTTGGTTTCAAAGGTTGCTTCTGCACACAGAAACTGATAAAAGTGTATTCTGAATAAACAAGGGAGGCTTTTCTGGAGTAGAACATGCAGATTTCTTTTAGATGGAGAAACTGAGGCATTGGAAGGGTTTTGAACTGCTCAAATCTCCTCTTTCCTGACTACTATTTCTGTTTTGTGAATCATGTGGAGCACAAGCCTCTTGTAAACGTATTAACTCTCCAGCACCTTAGGACAACACCTACAGTCAAGTTAATGTCCTACTTTTCCAGTTCCCACTCACTCTAATGGAAAGCTGCCTGCCTGGATGCAAAATTCATCACTTAGCATTCCAAAATATACCCCTATGAATTTCATTGTTATTGATGCCTGGCTTCATAGAGATGGAAATTATGGGCACACCAGTAGGGAGGGGAAGGCAAGGGAATGTATTAAGTCCCGCAATGCTGGCTGAGATGGGACAGCTCAGTTGTTGATTCCCACAGATCCCAACCTCCTGCAGTAATGTGGAACTATTGTTCCGTGCTTCTTATCAAAACAGACACGTTTGCTGTGGTTTTGTATCTTGCCACACTAAAGGGACAGATGTTTTTGCTCATAATGTAAAAGAATTTCCTTCTATTCTTCTCAACAGTGTTCCATGAAGATTTGTGCTGCTTCTCAGACCTTCTGCCGAGCTGCCTCCACTACACAAATCCACCCTGGCTTTGCATTTGAAGGGTTTAGGCAGCCATCAGCTCCCCAAAGCAGCCCAAACTGAAGAGGGGATCTGAATATCTCACAGTAAGAGCACAGCCCCTTGATGTTCTTTCTGTTGCAGCAATTGTTTATGACAAGAGCACCGAGGGAAAACACCGTGATCCTGATTCCTTATGTTTTCATCGAGCTGGGCTCAGATCTGTTCTGATAAGACCAACAGCAGCATTTGACTCCGTTCTTAATCCAGTCAGACTGCTGGGGAGCAAAGCCAGGGGGTTCAAGCACAGGGAAAGCACTCCTGGCATGGTGTGGCACATGGCAGAGCTGAGCTGGCTGCAAGGGCTCGCTTTAATCCCCAGCTGTGACTTGCTATTCCTTCCTCATTAAAGGCTGCAGGCCTATCAAATTTGGGTGAATGGCTGCAGATAAATGTCTGGAAAGACTCACCCTCCTGAAGAATGTGCATGCTTTTTTTGAGAAGAAGGATCCCTTGCTGAGGGAAGAAATGGAAAGTCCTGTTCAAAATGAACCGGGAACTTTGTTGCCATGGATGGGACCAATTCGTTGTCATCCCTTCTCAGTGTTTTTCACCAAGGAATAATAAATAATAATTATTACAAAGTCCCCCATGGTGGCTTTTTGTTTCTCTTTTATCATACAGGAAGACTATCAGTATTTATGGATCTTGTATTGCTAATGGCGAGTTTGGATTTTGATTCACAGATCTGGATCAATCTGAATGTCTGGCACTGTTCTCATGGAATGTTAAGTGCCAAGATTGCTAGATAAGTGCTTGTAAAATAGAAATGAGATAAATAAATGCAAGTTTAGCTGCAATAAGACAATTTGCATCTTTTCAAGGCTTTAACTGATAAAGAAATGAAAACTCAGTTTAATGTCAAATATTAGAGAAATTTTTTTCTCATCTAAAATAATAAAAAACAGTAATAAGGAGGGGAAAATAATTAAAAGAGTTCTGAGAGTCTGAAAGGGACATTTATTTTTTTTACACCTGTCTAGTTCTAATTAGCAAAAGTACATTTCTTATAAAATATGACTTTTTTTACCAACCAATGTTTCAATAGAAAGACAAGAACTACTATTTTCTAAGATTTAGCTTAAAAACAGACTCTGGGGCATAAAAAACTGCCTTTATTTTTTTCTTGGTAACTTTCCCTTACTATCAGGAGCAAAGAGAATTCCAGTGGCCAGACAGGTCCGAAGATACTCGTCAGCTATTTACAACTTAACATTTTCATCATTCCTTGATGAGAAGATTGTTTTCTTGCTTATTTTTCAGTTTCTCTCTCTTTATAACTTCAAAGAAAGCCCGTGAATGTGATTCAGGACAAATTCAGCAGGTATTCAATGTCTATTTCCATAGCTTTTCTAAGAATCATTCTTAAAGAGAAGTTGTATGTTTTCATGTAACTTCAAATAAGGATGGTCAGCATAGTCATTCTTCAACGTGAATAAGTGAGTAATTTCACTGAACTAAGCTTAAATTTATTCCTAGGGACTCTATTAGGACGATGTCCAATTAGGATTCTGACAGTCCTGACATCATCTGATTAAAAAAAAAAAAATAAAAAATTGAATATATCTGAAACCACATCCCATCCCTGGAAATATTCAAGGCCAGGTTGGACAGGGTTTGGAGAAACCTGGTTTCCAAACCGGTGGAACATGACCCTGTCCATGGCAGACGTTGGACGAAGGTGATCTTTAAGGTCCCTTCCCACCCAAACCATTCTATGATGCTGTAATGGCATATAAAAAAAATGGTTTCGTACTTGGCCTTGGCACAGGTGAGTCATGAATTTTTGACTGAAGAGGTCTAAGGAAGAATTAGCCCCCTCTTTTTGCATTCCTCCCGCTTAGGCGGATCTCGATCAACTGGTGCAATTATTGCAGTTTTGGGTTGGGTTTGTTATTGTTGTTGTTATTTAGAGAGTTAACTCCTTTAGTAGGAGTCACCCACATGCAAGGTTACCTACCTAACCCCCAGATGACAGCAAACAGCATTATGCTAGAGCTGATTTCCTCTTTCCTTCATATTTCTATTTACTGAAGAATTTTTACTCAAGGGGGAAAGAAAAAAAGGCAAACACATGGTCCTTTTTTAACAGTCCAGGCAAAGAAGCCAATGCAGAACAACAACTAGGGGATGATTTATTGATCAAACTTCATTCTCTGAGCACTATTTAGCATCCATGCACTAATAAAAAGAAACAGACAGCTCTGCTTGCCTCCTCAAATCCTGGCACTTGCTGTTAATTCTTCTGAATACATTACCTGAATCAAACACATAAGGCTGCTCCTGGCTTTGTCCCGTTTTGAGCCCCAAGGTATGATTTCCATGGACCAGCACTGAAAAACACCTAAATATTTCTCCCTGCTGCCATCTCTCCAGCCACTCCCAGCAGTTGAATCACAGTGTCTTGACTGTATTAGGCTCCAGGGGGTAAGCTTGTTTAGTAATAGCCCTGACCTTTTCCTAGTGTTGTCATTCCAAATGACATTTATGGCATAAACAAGCAGTGACACAAAACTGACAGGCCAAGTTGCCATCTGAGAGAAGACTCAGAAAACAGAAAGAAAGAGACTTCTAAAAGCATTCCCTAAATTTAAAAAAAAAATAAAAATCTCCCTCTAGCTTTTAACATTCATCCCTTAGGTGGCAAAAATTATTTTACTGTTTGCTAAACCTTTAATACCCCTTATTTTCCACGAAGTGACATAATTTTGATTCTGAAATCAGGCTTTAATAATTCTGTCTTTGAAAAGTGCAGCTGAGTAAGAATTGTTCAGGATTTATGCTAATATAGTTCTAAAAAAAAATTGGCCCACAAACGTGAATTGAAAGATTAATTCTCTTTAATTTTGCCTTTCTAAAAGTGCCTCATCTCTGCTTATCTGTCTCTGGTTTGCAGAGAGAGATAAGTCAATGTATGGTCTGAGTCATCCCACCTTTGCATGAGAAGAATCTCTTTGGAGTGCCTCCATCTCTAAATCAACTATGCAAGAAGTTAAGATGACTAGTTTAGACAAGGCATCTGAATTGTAGGTATTTAAAGCTAGAAGAGATGAATCCTACCCCATATTACTCTTCCACCTGCATTCACAGGTTGCAAAGGATCATAAGATTATGTATTGAAATTATAGCCATCATTCTTAAGAGCCTCTGTTGACATATCAGCTGAGGGTGGTCTTGGGTTGATGGTATAATACAACTTAGGGATTTTTTCGGGATCAAGCCAAGCAGAAATGGCATGAATTGTTTGTCTAGGATTTCCATTCCCAATGAGCAGGTCTCTCAGAAATTAGTGCTAACGACACCGCCTTGTGTTGCAGGACTTTTTGGAGTTCAGTTTGAGAAAACACGACCTTTTCTGGGAATGCTGGAGTGTGATGATATTGATATTCCCTACAAAATTAGAGGGGTGAGAATCCACATCTGCTGGCTTTTGTTGTCCTGATCAGATGACGGTGCCTAGTCTGTCAGCACTGAGCTCAGCCAGACATGTGGGTGGGAGCAGTGGAGATGGAGGGTGGCAAAAGCAGATGGCAATTCTCCATGTACACATCCATATCAGATGTCCTGCCTCATCCCATCACATGTCTTCCCACTCATTCCTCCAAGCAGACACTTCTTTGCAAAGGAATGGTGGGTTGCCTTCCCAAACATGAGGTGCCTCCTGAAGAACTGTGCTCGTTTATCTCCTTATCCATGTAACATTGATGGTCTATTATTTAACAAAAACTGAACTTAATTGAGACAATTTTTTTTTTTTTTTTTTTTTTTTTTTTTTTTTTGGGAGGGGGTGGGGATAAGGAGGGAGATAATAAGTCATTAATTGAAAACCACCAGAGGACAGAAAAACAAATACCATCTGCCCTGGAGGGCAATATCATTAAGCTCTGGGCACTATGCTACAGACTCAAGAGCTATTTTTACCCTAGGGCCACAGTTACTACTAATGATGGATGAGACCAGTCAACAGGCCAGAATCTGTCCTGAACACCCACAGCCAACTTCAGTTAGAAGCAACACATGCCTCTGAGAGGACAAAACTGCTGCAGGTCCCCTATAGACATATCTATCCATAAATATATACATTTATTGATACAAACATCTATGTGTGTGTGTTTCCATATTACACATCTGATTGCAGAGAATTCTGCGATCACAGTTCCAAGTACAACTCAAGCACTTCAAAAAGCTTTACTGTTGTTTATAGACTATATTCTATTTAAATTTCTATGGTGTAACACAAGTTATTATCTGAGGGCAAGGCTTCAATCAGTCAGTTATTTCATGTGCATGGGTGTCCCTGAGTAACCACACAAACACCCACACA
>NW_020956188.1:7793-62793 GCF_003031625.1 Empidonax traillii | reverse complement strand
ACAAAGACATGTAAGGCCAAAGCACCAGCTGAGGCAAAGGGGCTTGATTGCTTAAAGTGAAGGAACTAAGTTGATTTGCACCACCTAAGGTTTAGGCTCTTGTGGTACATTTTCTTTGATTCTTCTCTTCTATGGTTCACAGGAAAAATCAAGCAATGTCAAAATGATTATCTGTAAATGGTCTTGCATTTGATCATCTTTGTGCCTCAATTATAATTACAGAGTCAAGCCTAACAATAGTCTCTCTATAATTTCTTTATTGCCATGCAAAGTTTACACAGTAAATATTTCTTCTCGTCGTATTTTTTTTCCTCTTTTCCAACAAGCTCTCAAAGCAAACATTCCAAACTAAATAGCAATTGAACTGGACTGTTATTATGCTGTACATACTAATTCTGCTGCCAGCTATTTTTTTTTTTTTTTTAAAGCATGAAATTCCCAGATTACAAAGCCGACTGCATCATATGAATTCATCTTTGAAATAAGTCCGAACTGTGGATTTCAAAGCCGAGACTGACTTGAAACTGCACTTCCTCATCAAAGATAAATGTTTAGGGCTGGTGTTCTTGTTTGATCCAAGAAATATGTCCTAGGTCTCAGCCTTCCACAGTAAAATTTTGATTTCATTCAAGCCAGTAGCAAAATTCCTATTGTTTGTTAACGAGGTCAGGGCCCCAGCACCAGATTTCAGCTCCCTGAAGTTCAGGTGCAGAGAGAGTTCTGAATCCACCACTGTAATTCTGATGCCGTGTTTGTCGACAGGAAAGAATAAAATGAGTTCATAAAAAACACTTTTCAAAGTAGGGCTCACACAACCTTCGGTGCCAGTTTATGTCTGGAACTTGAGTTTCTGGAAAGAGCCTTTCTGAGTGCAAGAGGCTTTGGATTAGATCTTGTGACCAGAGATCTGCAAATTGCACAAGAGAAATTATCACACATAACATTCCATTTCCTAATTTAGAGCATCTCCTGTGCCTTTAATTTAATAAATTTTTTCACAGTATAGTTTCCTGTGTATATCACTGACATCTTTGTCCAGACCCATTGAAGAGACACACACCCACAGAGAAGTACAAATCTGCCAGCTATTTTGAGAGCAGTCAATGAACTGCAGTTTCAATAATTCTTTCCCCAAAGAATTTAGAATTCTAAACCAAACCTGTGGTTCTCAAGAATACTACAATTTTATTTCCTTTGTTAAAAAAATAAATAAATTTTAAAAAAAGAGAGGCAGAAGGAGGTGTGGTTTCTCACCACCCCCAAAGTTTGCTGAAAATATTGTGTGACAAAAGACTGATGTTATTTAATGTAACACTCAGAGCACATTGGTGACTGCATCGAGGAAACATGCTCTACTGATTGATTCCTCAACCCTCTCTTGTCAAATACCAGTTGTTACATCACTCAGATCAGGGAAACTACACTTTGGAAAAACAAAACACAAAAACCAACTTTGGAACATGTGACATTCAAACTGGTGGATAAAAAAAAAAAAAAATCTAGTTTCTTGTATTAAAAGAATTTCATTCGATGAAATGGGAAAACTACTCTGACACTCCAAGAAAAAACATGTCAGCAATGTCAGCCATTATATTGATTCCCAAGTAAGATCAGGATGAAAATGATACTCAGAGAGAAATGGTGCAGTGCAAGGTATGTGTCTCCTGCCATCTGTCTGGAACAGGTAATGCAAAATACCAGCTCTGAGCTCATCGTGGCTCAACCTCACCTCTAAAATATTGCACAGTAGTAGGTTAACTGCCTATTTTGTAGCCAGTCAAAAGAAATAGGTAGATCAAACCATCCTTTTAGTTATTTCTCACCCCAGTGTGCAGTGGAAAAGGGAATTGGGAACAGGGATGCTTTTGATAATTATTCTCCCTAAGAATTCTTTCTTTTTTGTCTTGGAGACACAGAATTCCTGCAGACACTGAAACAACGGCTAAGACCAGGAAAAGATATTAAACTGTTGCAGACTGGACAGGGTCATAGGTCATCTTATAAAATGTCACCTTCTAAGTCCAAGAAATCTTTTTCAGAGAACAAAATAAATCTGCAAAAGGTAATGGTTGGAGCTGGAGACCTGTGGGTCTCGAGTGAAATTGCTTGTTCCGTTACTCAGCTGGATGGTGGATTTAAGAAGAGCTTAACAGTTTCAGGAGTTACATGTGAGGTAGGTACTGTGTGATTTTCAAGGTAGTTTCTCTAGCAATGTGAGAATTGTGTGCCCCATCTTCAGCATCTGTGTGAATTGGTCCAGTTTTGTCAACAATGTCAAAACCCAGAAGAGGAGAAAAAACCTCTTGGAGCTGGTCTCAGTGAGCCTTGTGGATCCCTTCCAACTCAGGATACTCTCTGATTCTCTTTAGCCTAAAATGTAAACCCTCACTGATGCATGGGAAATGCCACAGCATTTGTGGTTGGGGTAAAATAGTCCCCTGTAGGGGTTTAGAGACAATAAACATGTGTAAGTCTTTACTGGTTTCAGGGATTTCTTTGTTTGTGTTGTCTTATGCTGTGATTTTATTCTGTGTTAAAGTAAGCAATAAATTTCTTCTAAGAGAATTGCTTTAGAGCCACTGTCCTCTTTTAGATGATAAACTTGATGGCTACAACTTTAGTGGATGAATCAGGTGAGGTGATTCTTTGTCTTTCCTTCTAAGTTAAATTGGATGAATCTCCTTTCAGATTTGCCTGTTTCTCAGAGACAGAACTAAAAATTCTGAATATCAGATACTGAAACCAAGAAATATCCCCGTTAACAAATATGGAAATGTTTGTTCATTCTCAGCACAGGGAAAGCTTTGAATCACAAGTCAGACACGAATGACTGCTTGAATCTGCCAGGAGGGTAGTTTGGAGTAACACAGGCATGAAAGGACTGATGTGCATGGGCGGCCCTTTGTGGTTGAAGGCTGCATCATTTTTGGTGATCACTAATCAACAGTTTTCCCTCAGATGTTCTTTAAAACTCGATGTCTTCATGACCATGTCCACCCATTTTCTCTTCATTTTGCTGGTGTGTGTTTTTCTGGGTTGCATTTGTGCAGCCTCTGCCTCTGTACAAATTGAGTCCTTTTCCTTAAAATCCTGGGTGACACCATGATAAAAAGGCAAGGAACAGCATAAATAAAGGAAAAAAACATGGGATTTCTGTCTTTGAGCTGAATTCTCTTCTGTCTATGAGGAAAAAAACCACCGATCGAAGCCTTTGTAAGGTTTGGTCACTATATGTATAGATAGCATATATAAAATATGAATAAATAAGCACTTATAGGATCCAGCAAAACAGAGTTTAGTGTAAGTACCTCTTAATGCAGATGTCTACATTGCTCTTGGCTCCATATAAAATCAGTATAAATTCACAGGTATATCTACATTCCACTTTATCTAAGATAAAATACCAAAGATAAATGAGTCAGAGTAAAAACCTAGTATTTACTTTAACTGAATAAAAGAGAGATCAGGTTTCATACAGGGACAACTAGATATCTACATTTGAGAAGAAAAAATCCTCCTTTTCCTTTAGAGGAACATTTCCAACCATCTAAAGCTTGAAATTTTGGAAACACCTCTTCCTAAGAATAGAAGGAGTTAAACTCTTAACTGGATTTTACAAGGGGATTGAAAACTTTATGAGTACTATTATAACAGAAAGAAGTCATCCAGTAGAAGGGATATAATCTCAATGGTCTTTCATAAACATATTCATAAATCATCAACAGCCAGGCTGTATAAGAATAACTTAACTAAGGAATTTTGCCATTGATTTATTTTTCCTTTATGCATCTTTTGAAGAGTTTTAGCACAGCTTCCTTTTAGATCAGCGCTATTTAGAACATACTAATAATGGTTCTCGTTGCAGCTCTACATAATTGTTTGAGGTAACACTTTTTGAGCTGAGAATGCTCCTGGCAGTTCTTCATGAAATCCAGCTAATCTAGGCTGGGAGTTATGAGACTATTTTTCTTCACTTTTGGGGTTTTTTAGCTTGTATCCTTGTAAAGAATGTGGAGTCGAAGGTCTGAACAAACCTAAAACTTCAAAATGAAGCTCAAGCGAAAGCAGAGTCCCACCAGGTTTCAAATCAAGATCATGGGAATCCAAATATTCAGGACAGATTTCACAAACTGTTATGTCTTTAATGATGATTTGATTCAAGGGTAGGTCCAGAATGATTAAAAAAAAAACCCTCCCCACAATAACAACAACAACAAAGCAAATAAACAAATAACAACAACAAACAACAAACATACTGTCACAAAAAATCCAACAAAAACCCTATTAAAAACTCAAACAGGAACTCATTGTCTTCTAATTTTTTATCTGACTTGGAAGTGGTTGCAGATCTGAAACAGTTAGGGAAAGACAGGTGAAATGCACTAAGGCTGTAAATTATAATTACATTCAAAGACTTGAAGCTAGAGTTGTATATTTTAAGGGTCAGAAGACCATATTGATCATGAATGAACTAATGTGAGAATTCCCCTTCCCTTTTTAGAATGAAGACACATGTTCTGTTGGGTAATTAAAAGACTAAAGTTACCATTCATTCCAGGAACACCTTGTTAAACACCAAAAACAATGGGTAAAAATTCCCTATCCTTATTTTCTTAATTTATTTTTGAAATATTGAGGATAAAAAGGAGGACATAAGTAGTTAAAAAATTAAACTCAAGAGACAATGAAAACGTTTTGATTTTTCAAAGGCAGTAGTTTTCCTGCTGTGCCCAGGAGATTTAGTCATATTAGAATTATAGAACGATAAAATATCCTGAGCTGGAAGGGAACCACAAGTCCAACTCATATATTGTTGCTGTTATCTGTAGTACTAATGATAATAGTAATAAAACCAAAATGTTTACATCCTACTCTTGGATTTATGTGAAAGAAAGACATGAAAGAATGACTTTTGCCCTGGACTAAATCACATGGACTTGGTGTTGTAACCCCTGAGTGCAGTCAGTAGTCTTGCTCATGGTCCAAGAACAGAGATGAAATACTTTTGTGGAAATTATTCCAGAAGAAAATTTGATCCATGAAGAAATAAAATATAAGATGTAAAAAGAAATAAATATTTTATCCTTGTTATCTATCAGCATCATTGGATAAAGGACACTGCAACAACTCAAAATAAAGCTTGTGCCATTTCTAAAATTGTTCCCACACAGAGATAGTTTTTATGAGCAGGAGCTGAAAACATAAATGAATAGTTATGTGGGTTATTATGACAATATCTATTTCTACATTTATACCATGATGGATATTCCTTATACATGTGCATGTGCAGCTGTAAATAGACCTGCGTGTGGGTGTCTGCATGTTTGTGACTACAGATGGAATAACTTAAAAAATGTCCAAGGTAATTTTATTTTAAAAAACAGTAAAGAAAAAATAAAATCACTAGCATTCCTACTTCCAGCCTGAAGCACTATTTTACAGCTGAAAATAGGGGCTTATAATGAAAATGCTGACACAACCTTAACTATAGAGGTGCTAGCAGGCAATGCTATAATAAATAATGTGGGAAATATTTTACACTTCAAGGCAATTACATGTTCAGCCATCTTTAGGATTTCTGGGCCATGAAGGGTAGGGATTAGGTGTACTTGACAAGTGTAAAAGACCCATGACTCATGACTGCTAGAAGGCACAAATGAATTACAAAAGCTGAGAGAAAGCTTTGTAATCACGCAGCATAGGTAAAATATTTTTTATTTAGGGGTAGATAAGGATCAGGTAAATGTAAAGATACACACTTGAGGTTCCATGCAGTGTGCTTTTTCAAGAAATAGTAAAGTTAAATCAGTTAAATCTTCTGACCTAACCTACCTGCCACCTGTCTGTGTATTTCTTTATGCAACACAAATATGACCTTTATGTGCTTTGAAATGAACGTTCATTTTTGTAGGACAGAAGGACTGGATAGGACCAACAGGTCACTGAGGAGGCTCTCGCTGCATCAGAAACTTCTGCAGGAGATTTTAGGAGAGTTTAGATTCACAAAATCCCTTACAAACAGCTTTCCTAACCTTCACCCACCAGAAATACCCTAGTGCCCAAAACACTCTTTTTGTTCCAGTAAGTGATGACTAAAGGCCTTGGATTTGTATTGGGAATCACCAGATTCCTCTTTCTGCTCTTGATTTATTAACAAATTATCTTGGATTTTGGACTTTGTGGCCAGAGACTGCAACAAGAACAAATTTAAAAACATTGGATCCACTGGAGTTGGTGTTACTCACAAGTAGAAGATAATATTCCAGGTCTGAAAAAATAACTGAAGTGGGAAACAGAATCATAGAATAATTAAATATTGGAAAAGACCTCCAAGAACATCAGGTTCAACCTTCTACACTGGCTGGACGTTACACTGTCTCTAGTCCCAAACTTTGAATAAATTGCTGAAGAGAGTTTTAACAGGAAATATTGGAACAGCTAATTTTGGACGCCTTAAAGATGAATAACCAAGTCAGAGCGACAGAGAATCAATTTTTGGTCACTGAGGAGAAATATACACCATAAGGAAAAATACCTTTGACCTTAGATGTTATTTTCCAGATAGAAGCATTACCTTGTGGAGGCGTTTTCCTGTTTCTCTCTGACTGTTAGGAAGGAAGGTGGTGGCCACACTTCAAACCTGTAGATGCCAAGGTGAACCACTCACATGGTACCCTGGTCCACCTGTGCTGTTCTCTAGTTGGCCAACTGAAATAGTGCCATCTACTCATTTTTATGGCATCTGTCAAACAGGCTCAGGGTTTGCAGCCTAAATCCCACAACAAACAGTTCTTACCTTCGTAGGAATGATGTTGGTAATCTCCGTAGGGTGACCAGAGGTAGGAGGAACTGCCCTAATCCATCATTTATTGCACCTCTACAACCATTCTCAATTGTCTTATAATGCTTCATATCATGGTTTACGAGAGTCTGGTGTATGGGGTGTGTATCTTCAGAGCTGTTTATCTGACATCTGCCTTTTAGAAACAGACACAACGATTTCTCATCCTGAGCAAAACCCAAAAGAAAACACCACCCTCTTACCCATTTTGCCTTAAACTCTTAACAGATCTTTAAAACTTGTCTGAATCTTAGGCCAAGCACTCCTAAGGTCCTATGTCAGTTCATGAGCTTTATGTCTTATATACACCACACCAAGTCTGGTAGAATTTTGATTTTTAATGTTTTCTCCTTATCTGTTTCCACTCTCATTTCTGATTTTCATCAGTATTGGCTAAAAGAAATGGGGCAGATACTGAGGAGTAAACATCAGTCAAGCAAGAGATTTCTGAAAAAGTAAGTTTAGCTGCCTTTTCCGTGTTGAAACAAGAGCAGATTAGCAGCCTGCAGTTTAGGGAACTCCCACAATGAAGAAGGGCCAGATGCTCAACTAGAGATTTTGGCCCCTGAAAGTCAATGAGAACCGTGTCATTGAATATATTGTGTCCAGAATTTTATTCAAGTGTTCTACTCTCTCTAATTTTGGTATTTAGGGAATCCTAGTGCCAGTCAAATTTTTTTTTTAACCTTATTCCTTTCAGCTCCAAGTTTTTTAATGCTCCTTCACTCTCACAATGGAACAGCCACAGTGCAAAATGATGAATATTCAAGTTCCAGATCAGAAGTTGGTGAGAACACTGAGATAGATAAATGCTTTTCAGTCTGGATCAGGGTTAGATAACAGCACTTCAGCTTAAGACACTTAAAATAACGTGACACCAATTTATTACCATTAGAAATCAAGCCTTTGGAAAAGACCCTAAGCATTATGTTAGCATTGATATGTCAATCCTTTATTTGAAGGATGGCAAGTCTGAATCCCAGCACAGCCTTAATTAACAGAAAATAATTAGCATCATTTTCCCAGCTGTGAATTTGAGATTTTTTTTTTTTTTTTCCAACAGAATCCATTGATTGATAATTAAGGAGGAGTTAGTTGTAATAAAACTCCCAGTATTGCAATTTCTAATTGGCCTTTAAGGACATTTTACAGTTACAGTTACTTTGTTCCAGGCATTTTCTGGCTTTTTTTTTTTCTTTTTTTTTTTTAAACCAGTTTTAATAAGGAATCATTTCCCAGCGAGGTAAAAGAGATGCAGATGAATAGAAAAAGGCACTGTACTGTTACATCTATGAATTTAAAACCTCACATCTAATGGAGTCAATTTGATTTTTTTTTTTTTTTGGGGGGGGATAATAATTAGTGTAAAGCGAAAGTAAAAAGCTTTGAAGTTTACTTTGAATAACCCAAGATTTATCCAAGCACTTGAGTCTTTGATTAAACTGCATTATCACAGAGATTTATGTAAACTCTTAACTTGATGAACAGTAAATGCTCCTGTTGGCTTCAGTGGGATGGAATATACATCCACATGTATAGTGAAGCAGATATATGTATATCCTTCAAGGAATGCTGCCCTAGGCTGGAAATCGTATAGGAATGGATTCAGCTCAGGACATGTCTGCTTGTTTCATATTTCCAGCCAGGCCACAAATACTGCTTGTACAGTGTCCCCCAAGGCACTCAAAGTTTAATCCTACAAGCAGAATTGATTTAAAAGCATCCATTTAATGATTTTCATAATATTTGTACATTGACATAATTTTGAATTCTTTTCCTGAGCTATCTGAAAATTTCAAATGAGGGATGAAAACCACATGATGCTTTTCAGTATTTTCTCAGTTTCTTTCCTTTCCCTCATTTCTGTTCATTTTCCCACTTGTAAAGAAAGCTTGAATAACTGAAAAAAAAAAAAAAAAAATAGAAAAAATATTCTGCACAAAATTTCTTTTTATGGAAAGATGATTTTTCAGGGACAATATTCATAAATAAGAGGTATCAAAGATTTTTGGGGACCAGAAAATCATGAAGTTCATTTAAACACGCAAGCACAATGTTACCTAAAAAGAAATTTTTACATGTGAAAAAAAAAGTGGAAACAAAAATTGGTCCCTAATGTCATGAAAGTAGACTCCAGGGGCTGGAGTGTCCTCTCTCATCTCAATCATAGAGATCACTGCACTGATTTTCAGCACAAAGCAAGCCACAGACTTGGACATCGCTACTGCTTCTGTTCAGACAGCTTGGTTCTTCTTCTCTCATGGTACCCAAGTATCACTTCAACCACCAGAAGCACAAGGATTACCAAAAATCCGTGGACCACTTTAGTCAGCACTCAAACTACTGGACTTGCTGGCATCAGATGGCAGAGTCACAGAATGGTCTGGATTGCAAGGGACCTTCAAGACCACCCAGTTTCAGCCCTCCTGCCACAGGCAGGGACAGCTTCCACTAGAGGAATTCGCTCCAAGACCCATCCAACCTGGCCTGGAACTTCAAAGGATGGGGCAGCCACAGCTTTTCTGGCCAACCTGTGCCAGTGCCCCACCACCCTCACAGGGGAGAATTTCTCCCCAGTCTGTAATCAAAACCCACACTCTCTCAGTTTGAAGCCATTCCTCCTTGTCCTGTCACTCCATTCCCTTGTCAAAAGTCCTTCTCAGACAATTCAAAAGACATCATATATAGAGATGTGAAAGCCTCAATGTACATTTACAGATTATCTGCGAATAAGGAATAGAGACATTCATCCCCAGCACTTCCACTATTCCCTAAAACTAGGATTATACTTGTTATGCTTTATTTCTCATTTGTAGCAATATGCTGGGCTGCCTAGGCCAGAAGGTTGCTGGAAACACCAAAAACTCAACTGCACATACTATTGTGGCCAGTGACACCATCCTGGAAAGCCTGTCTGGCTGCTACCACCACAGAGGGCAGGAGGAGGAGGAGGCTGCAGCTCCTGCTTATAAAGAGGGCTGACACTGGAACAGCAATCCCCACCTTCCTTCTCCCACCTCCCTGGAGGCAACACGAGCATCAGCTGAAGGAACACGTGTGTTTACACTCAGGTGGATGGCTGGGCTGGGCACACAGCTGGGATAACTCAGTGCATCCCTGTGGATGATGCTAACAGAGAGTTGCTGTCTTGTGTTGCCAAAGAGCTGGATCTGTGAGTATCACACAGGGATTTCTTGTGGATATTTTAGGAGAGAAGTCATCTCAGCTGAACTCAGCCTTCTAAGAAAGGGCTGTCAGGTCTAAGCTAGTCAAAGAGGAGGCTGAGCATGCCAGAGAGATATTTGTTGCATTCATTTTAAGGCTATTTTATAACTAAATCAATACTGAAAACCTTAAAAAAATTAGATGACAAGTTTTGCAAACTGTATCACAATTTTACTACCTTTCTCCCCCATACAGGAAAACAATTTTAAAAATAATTTCAATCCTGTCTCAGGATTGTTTCCTTCAGTGAATTTAAGATTCTAGTAGTGAACTTACTGTTTCCTCAACATATTAATCCCTTTTGAAAATCTTAACCAAAACACCTTACCCTCCCATCACAGCCTTCTTCAGCTAAGAGCTGAATTAAATATTAAATTGAATATTAAATACTTGAGAGTGGAAAGCTTAGACCTGCTTGCTAACAAGACTAAGAATCTCTTTGATCAACCTGTCATTGATTCCTGTCCAGCGTAGAAAGGCTTTCTTCTTAAAATGTGTAATTTCAGTAAAATTGGGGTAGTGGGAAATTTCAACATACGGATTAGATCATTCTCTTGCCCCAAACAGGATCAGCTACAGTTAAGTGATTCCTGTTAGATGCTTATCTAGCTTGTTCTTAAAAACTTGTTAAGCTTCAACAAACCCCAAGGACAATCTGTTTCAGGTCTGCAGTCAGCACATTTTACCTGAGACCTCTCCTGAATCTCCCTGGCTGGGTTTTAAGTCTCTTAGTGTTCCACTCCTCAGAAAATATAAAATCATGAAACGATTTGTGTTGAAAGGGACCTTAAAGATCTAGTTCCAACACCCTTGCTACAGTTAGTTTTCCTCCTTTTACATATTCAAGACAGTTGCTGTGTCTCTGCATAATTTTTTAGTCCATTTTAGATTAAATAAATCCAGTGAAAGACTTCCCATTAAAGAACAGCACTGTTTGAGCTGGAGATATTGATAAGGAATGAACAAGCCAGAAGTGTGTGCAAGGTGCTGCATGCCAAAAGAGAAGAGACATTTAGGATCCAAAACACATCCTGGCTGGGGTGACCTTATTGATTTACAACAGCAGCAACAGCTTTTACATGGAGCTGCTCAGAAAAAAGAGTAAGAACTTGGATACTTTGGATACAGTGTTTGGAAAATGTCCATATCAATATATTGCATTTTCATATACTGTACTTTCCTGTAGATTTTATGCTGAGGGGGGTAGAGGGAAAAAACTATAAAAATCTTCAGTGGAAAAATTAGTATACCAGCACAGGGTATAATTAAATGTTGAAGTTTTAATCTAAATGACATTTCACAAACAATGGATCAGGATTGACAAATAAAGGGGTCAAAAATCTATGTCTAATGCTAATATTTAGACAGTAAATAGGAGGTCCGACTTCTGAAAGTGACGATAATTATGTCAGTTCCATTTAAATTAGGTGGGCAGCATTTCTAAAAGTGCATAGGTTGGGGAACCCAAATATGGATGGAAATTCTAGGTCCTACTTTTGAGAATCTCACCTTAGAGCAGTAGAACATGTGCAGCCTGATGGAAGCACGAGAACCTTGTCACCAGCACTCTTCCAAGTGATTGAAGCACCAGGTTTTAATAAACATTAAGCTTTTTTTATTTACTTAAACTGTACTGGAAAAATGGTGTGAAAGGAGACCTATTGAGAAATATCTTTTTTTATTTACATGTAATTATTTTTTCACGTTGTCCAGGGGAAATATCAGTCTCACAGGTCTGCGCAGCATCCCATTCCTCCACTAAGTTCTATTTTCATGGCAGTGATGCTCAAAGGAGGATGAGATGTCAGAGTGTCAGCTCAGAGCCAAATTCCCCTGGCCACACAGTGATGCAGCACATCCCATTCATAGAGCAGTTGCATCTGGCTTTGAGGAACTCCAGGAATTTGAAAATAAGGACCTTCCAGCTCTGTAGGATGAGAGAGTAATGAATCTGACCCGAGGTCATCGCGCTGCTGGAGCCCAGAACAAATTCAAACCACAACTGATCGGCGTGAACCAAAGCACAGCAGAGAGCAAAGAAAGAGAAAGGTTCACAAGAGCAACAGGGCTTTGCCGGTGATGATTTTCTTGCAGAGTTAGTTGGAAATTCAAAGCTTGATAAAAATGGCCCATTTTCTGATTCTGTGATTTTTGGTTTGTGGAGGAAAATGTACTAACTGAACCACTAAAATCAGGGATGGGCAATAAACCTCTTATCTCCTTTCCTTCAATGCCTGGATTTTACTAAGTAGCATTGTTTAAAATCTTTGGGAATATCCCGACATCAAAAGCAAATTTTCTGTTGCCCTGAGTCTTTTTGGCATTTTTAAAAGAGTCCTTTTTTTTTTTTTTTTTTTCCCCCTTTACAGAAAATGCTAACTGTCTGCTGTCCAGTATTCAGGAGATCATGATTTAAAATTCTACTTGGCCACAGGATCCTGGTATAAGGCAGGGTACCTTTGTCTTTCAGATCATTTCTTCCCCATGAAAGGTCAACCACGGAGTTATGCAGTTTGTGAGGCCTTCAGTTGCTGCAGAGATGAGGTCTACACAGGAAGATGAAGCTCTTTTGACCAAGACAGATATTGCTGGAGCAGAAAATATGATAATTCATTTACCTTTGTTGCTGCATGGTGGCTCAGGGTTAGTAATGATGCTGTGGAATGCAAAGATGGAAAGCAAAGATAATGTGTTGTTATGTATGACCTTAGTGATGAGTGGCATGAAAATCCGTATGAACCAAAGCCCAAAATGTCATCTTCTGCAAATATTATGTTTGTAACCATCTTTAAAAAATGTATTCATCACATGAACCCACATAAATAATTTTTAATAAAAAAGGGAGTAAAATCTGTGTGCTGGACCCTTAGACACTGATTAGGTCTGAACTTATTGCCGAAATAAAAATGTTCAGATGCGATTTTGGAGGAGTTTAAAAGATTCTTATTAATGGTCCTCTTCCCGCTTACCCTTTAGGTTTCCAACAGCAATTTCTTTTAATCACTGGACTTAATATACTCCAAGGTACTGAATTCCATGTCAGCTGTAAACAGGCAGCAAAACATTTACATGTTGGCTTCCTTCAGCAGCTCATATTCAATTCAAGGAGTGAACAATGAAGCAGCGCTGCTGTGCAAGACCCAAATTGTGCTGCTGGCAAGAAGATTCTCAAATAACTCCGGATCTCCTGGGAGAAGGAATATTATACTACAGAATAGAGAGTATTTGCCATAGAGCAAGCCAGTCTGTGGGCTTTTATCACTCTCCTTTCATTCTGTTTATTTATTTGTTTGTACTGTCACCGATGTCATCTGAAACCAAGAAATGCAATAAGGTTAAATCTATTGCAGGGAATTATTTTGATCAGCCAATTAAATGAACCAGTTCACCTTGCCTATGATATGCCATCAAACATGGGTATGAGCATTTGGTGCAATCAATCTATTACACATCAATTTTATGGCTGTATAATGAGGTTTAATTGCTGTTTTATTAGTCTGACTAATATTAAGTGCTGGTAATTGCTTTGCATTCAACTTGGCACTCTCATTTAAATTACACATCCAATATTTAAACATAAATGTAGACCACCTTTTTGCCTAATGACTTTTTGGTTTCCTCCTTGTGCAACAAGAAAAGCCCATTTAGGGTGATTTTCCTCCTTTGTGAATGTTCTCTGGCCCTGAGGAACAGAGGCTGGGAAAGCTAAATGTTGTTCTTGGTAAATGCAAAGGCCCTTGGCATTTGAAAAGTGAACTTCAAATTGCCTTTTGACAGAAATGTAATATGTTTTTTGTGTACTAATGAGGGAATTGCTAAGGTGTGTAAACACATTTGTAGTCCCTCTGAAGTCTACGGGACTACTCAGACGCTTTAAGTTATGCACATCCTTGGGGGAACAGTAGGGCTAATGCTTGCTACCCTGGGGCACACATGGCAAACAAGTCTGGCAGGATGCAGGATGGATTTTGACTGACAAGTCACAGACCCAATGTTCTTGCCAGCCAGGATGTTACAATCACAGGCTTGGATGCTCAGACTGAGCTTTAGGAGGAAATTTGCTGAGCTTCAGTAAATTCCTTGGTATAAGAAATAAGGAAACCTTTTCGCAGACCCAGTCTTGTTCTGTGGCTTCCTCCCATTCACAAGGACCTCACTGAGGTGGTGAATTGCTGGATTGTTTGAGTCGGCAGCAGTTTTGTTATTTCACTTGGCTTATCCTTGATTTCCTTTTTTTTGTTTGTTTGAAATAGACTCCATCTGATTTTGCAGGGATGAGCTCAGCTCGCTGAGCAGACATGCCAGTTGCCATTAATATCATCTGATCCTCCAGTGACAGCTGGCTAATATCACCCTGCAAGCACCTCATGAGCTAAAATCAGTCTGTATTTTGGAAACAGAGGCCTAGTGCCGTATAGTGCTGTAAAATTGTATATAGTGCTGGGGTGAGTCACGTGGCTGGTTCTGAACTGCTGAAATTCTGATCAGGACAGAGCAGAGACTGAATCAATAAGAATTTATTGCATTTTATTGCGATTCTCTTTCTGGATCTGTGAAAGAGTTAATATAGCTGCAGACCTTGTGAGAGTCAAATATCCACTGCTGGATGTTTACTGGGCTACAAACCAATTACTGAAAAAATCTTAGGATCACAAAATGATTTGAGTTGGAAGGGACCTTAAACATTATCCAGTTCCACCCCCCTGCCAGGGGCAGGGACACCTTTCACCAGAACACGTTGCTCCAAGCCCCATCAAACCCAGCCTTGAACACTTCCAGGCATGGGGTAGCCACAGCTTCACTGGGCTACATTCCAGAGCCTCACCACTCTCACAGTCAAGAATTTCTGTCTTATATCCAGTCTAAATCTCCCCTCTTTCAGTTTGAAGCCATTCCCCCTTTTCCTATCACTCCATGCCCTTTTCGTCGTCCTTCAGCTGGACACATGAGGTCACAAGTGTTTATTCTGTGAAAAAGGAAGCCAAGTAAAACTTTCAGACCTCATCACGACCCAGAGCCTGAGCACCTATGGGTCCTTATATCAAAAAGCTCTGTTTGATGATGGAGATGCCCACATTTGCCATGGTAGCCTAATATTTTGCAGCAGAAGGAAGAGACCTGGGCTTCAGGACAGCTTTAGCCCAGGTGTTTGGAAGACATATTTGCACATTCCAAGAGGATATTGTATCCACCACCTTTCAGGGAATTCCCATTAAATATGTTTCCAAGAGGTCAAATGTCAAAGTTCAGGTTGGATGGGGCTTTGAGCAACATGATCTAGTGGAAAGCGTCCCTGTCCATGACAGGAAGGTTGGAATGGAATAATTTTCAAGGTCCCTTCCAGTCCAAACTATTCTATGATTTCATGATTCTGTGATCTTAAGCAGCCATTGGCACCTCCTCACTTCCACTGGCTTCCTATACAGTCAGCCCATGGTTATCCTGAGAAGCCTTAAAGTCTTCCAAGGTTTCAGAGACACTTTGCTCTTCTCAACTGAATTAATAAAACAAACAGACAATTGGCTCTACATCCCCTTCCTCCCCCTCTCTCTTACTTTCATGAGTGGGAATTGCAATTACCGTACCCTGGATTTCCTGTTGAGTTCCCCAGCACCAGCAACCTTGACACCAGTGTCTGAGAAGCCGCGTTTGGACTATTTGCACCATTTTGAGCTCTGCCACCTGACACTGAAAATCTTCACCACAGTAACGAAGAACTTCAGTGTGCAGCTGATCTGAAAGTCAAAAAAGTGTTTCATCAGGGCTGACGTGAATAAAATCTTCCTCCTGAATTTTTTGCTGATGTTTCTGAGTACTTGGGCAGCAATCAGGCACAGGGAGCTGCCCTGTGAGTGAGACAATGCCATTTTTACACATTGCTGTTTGGAGCTGAGCTGCGTTTTTAAGTGTGGCTGTCAGTCCCTTCAGTGTCACGTTAAATCCTTACCCGTGGTGATTCCTGCTCATCCACGCTGACTGCCAGTGTGGAGGTCAGGAGTGAGCTCCCCATCTCCTCATGGCAAGCTGGCAGGGCATTTACATGTGAGGGACTAACTCACCTTCCTTGGAAGCACTGAGCTGAGGTTCTCAGTCGGGAGCAAAAGGCCAGAACAAAGGTCTGACATTACAGATGGACAAACATTTGCAGCCCTCTGTTGCTTCCTGTTGCTGTTTTAATTTTCTTTGACAGACATTGCCAGATCATTTTAGTCCAACCCAGCCCAGCTCTGTTTCTGGAAGGCAGAAGAGGAGCAGTAGGAATCCCTTGATGGCAGGTAGGAACCAGAGCTCACCTTAGGTCTCAGCTACACCGTGGACTTTGTCTCTTGGACCCTTTTCAGGGTAAGCTCTGCTTATATATTACCCTCAAATCAGCCAGGATGATTTTTTTCTTTCCCTAATGCATGTTATTGTCTCTGCAGAAACAACCAGACATCAATAAATAAACCCCTGACTAAGAAGAATCCATCAGCTACCTTGCAAAGATCCCTCCCATCACAATCCTCTGCAACGTGCAACACATGAAGTTTAAAGACTGGAACAAAAAATCTCTGTCAGGGCTGAGGGGCAGCCTCCTAAATCATGCTGGAGACCAAGGAAAAACCTGAACTTGTCAGAGACTAAGGAAATTATCTATTAATATATATAAAGATATAGAATCTTTATATATATATATATATATATATATATATATATATTTATGCCAGGCTGGACAGGGCTTTGAGTAACTTCTTCTAGTGGGAGGTGTCCCTGCTCATGAAAGGTGGGTTGGAATGAAATGATCTTTAATGTCTCTTCCAAGTCAAACTATTCTATGTTACTATAATTTGGATTTTATTATTCTATGATTCTGTGATTTTGTCACCTTTGAGGGTCCTTTCAAACCCAAAACATTTTATGTTTCCATGATTTAGGGGAGCTAAAGATCCTGATGTACTTAAATTCAGACATGAAGAACCCATATTGTCACTAAATATATATATACATACACATTTATTCATACACACACACATGTATCCTTGTTCTAGATGTTTAGGTAATGCCTAAATTAGGGAATTACCCAGAGTCAGGCATAGAACTTGGCTTTGAGGTTCATTCTTCCAAATTTCTCCATTCCCAACCAAGTTTTTAGCCCAGACAAAGTAGTTCCTGGACATGTTCTGAGAGCTAGGAAGATCCAGGGACCATTCTCATCTATGAATTTGGATGTGACCAGCTTATTTTGGGAACTAAAAGAACTATGGAAGTGGTCAAACCTTGACAAGTGGATTTAGTGCTAGATAATAGGCCCCTGCAGTGATTCTTTTAGCAACAAAGATGAGGTTGTAGAAAAAAGGACCTATGAATTATTTTTGAAGTCCGGAAAGGAAAACCTTCCAGGACCAGATCTGAGGTGCTGTAGATCAGTATCAGAGCTGTGCTGGTTTACACCAGCTGAGCAGTTATCCTGCATCCTTAAAAAACAAAAAACTGGACAAATATAGAACTGCTTATTGTTTTCATCAAGAATCATTTCACCCCTCCTTTTCTTCCTTCTCTCCATGTCTGAAAGTATTTACCACTGCACAGTGAAAGCAAATAAACAAGGAAGGTTAAAATCTAAAAGCACTCATCCAAGTTAATTAAGTTCAGCCAGCCTCAACTACATCATCTGGTAAGATCTGGAAAGTGTGTGTGTGTGTGTGTGTGTGTGTGTGTGTGTGTGTGTGTGTGTGTGTATGTGTGTGTATGTACATGCCTGCCTGGGTATCTCTTCCTCTATTCAGGAAGAATCATCCAAAAGTGCACCCACTTTAAAATACATTATTGCCATGCCTGGCTCTGAGGATTTTTCATTTTTTTGTTTCTTTCCTTTTTTATTTTTTTTCCCCTTGTCTGTTTGTGTTCTTACAGCTGCTTTCATATTTTTCTCCAACTACCCATTATTACATTTTCCTCCTTTTATTTATGATGCCTGATTCCCAGTGTACATTATTGCTGCTCTGCTGGTACTTTATTAAATATGATACAGATACAAGAGTGAGAGTGAGGTTTTATGTCCCACACATGGTGTGTCGTAATTGTGGCGTTTTTACTTTCCATTAAGAAGTAACTCCAGGAGGGGAGGATGGGGGACTCGGTTCATTACTTCTATAAACCAAAGAAGAAACCCCAGACAAGCTTGATGAGTTGTTAAGTAGTCTTTAAAGAAGTCTTTAAATCAAGATTAGGTGTCTTTCCTAAAGAGACTTCCCAGTTCAGCCACAAGTTACAGGCCTGAGGAAGGGATTATTGGTTAAATCCTATGTCTTACAGTATGGAAAAAGACCAGCTACACTAAAATAATGGTTCTTTTGGTCTTTAAATTTATGAGAGTGTAATTAGAAGACAGTGGTACCAGTTGAATAATTTGCCTAATTTCTCTACATTTCTTCCACATTTATAGAACCTTCCCTGTAAGCATTGTTGTCTGTGTGAGCCAAAGAAGTCAGGGAAGAACAGGCAATGGCAATCCTATATTTTTTACTGCCCCTTTTGTTCACACTTTGTTTTACCTGTTCATTTAGAGGACATATCCACACCTCAGGAATGTAATATCGGAGGAAAAACTGGCAAGCACACATTAGAAACAAGATCAGAAGTAAGGACTCAAAATGTGGATCTCTAGAGATCAGTTTAGTCTGTTGTGAGATTATGAGAATCTGTATCTGAAGCTTTGAAGTCCTTCAAGTCATTATTGTTTAATAAAGTGACTTTGTATCCCTCATTTAATGCCTGGATCAACACGATAGTGTTTTTTACTTTCTTGTAGCAGAATGTAACTTTGATGAGTTTACTGGTGTCTTCAAGTTCTACCCACCCAGCTAAAAGGAAAGAAGGAAGGAGACCTAACTTTGTATTCCCAAAAAGACCTTTAAGTGATAGTGAGATGTTCACACTGGACTAAGAAGTTTCAGAAACTATAAACCAACATGCAATTGCTAAATCCAGTTGATTTCAACCCCAGGATACCTTTGATAATCTCTGCTGGCTCTCAATTCTCTATGCCAATTTCCACCATGTTTTCAACCATATTTAACCTATCACACTCAGTCATTTCTTTTTGAATCATTTGAGTCCTCCTTATGTAATATTGTGCAACTGACTGGATAATTTATCTTCTTCATATGCCTTCCTTTTTATCTCCTTCAGTCTCCTCTCTCCCCATAGCTATACTCAGTCCAAGTGGCATTCAGGGTTTAAGCACTTTAGAAGGTCTTTTTCTAAAACCTGAATCCAACAAAGGACCTTTGTGAATTGTCAGGGAGTAACTGAAGCAGGAAGGGGGCAAAACCACCACAATTTCAGTGAAAAAACACCTCCACTGTTTGCCAGCCCATAACTTCTTGCAACTTGTGTGCTTTTAATAACAATTAAACCTGTGTTTGATGCATTCTCAAAGTGTGGGTCTCATAACTCCTTTTCCAAAAGACCTGAAGAGGCATTTGCTCAAATGGGATAAAATGATAGAACCTAAGAATATCCTGAGTTGGAAGGGACCCACATGTCCAACTCCTGGCCCTGCACAGGACACCCCCAAGAAGCCCACCATGTCCCTTAGAGCATTGTCTAAACACTCCTTGAGCTCTGGCAGCCTTGGGGCCATGACCACTGCCCTGGGGAACCTGTTCAGTGCCCAACCACCCTCTGGGAGGAAGAATTTTTTCCTAAAATTCAACTTAAACCTCCCCTGACAGAACTCCACTCATTTCCTTTGGTCCTGTCACTGATCACCAGAGAAGAGATTGGTGCTGCCCCTCCACTGCCCCTTGTGAAGAAGCTGAGCTGTAGATAATGAAAAAAATGAAGGTTTACATGTGAGCTCAGGAGTTAAGTCTTTTGCTTTGCTAAAAAGTCCACCAAGGACCCCAGATCAGACAGCTCTGAGAGCTCCAGAGCCCACTGAAATGGTGGAGAATGAAACCAAACAAACTGTACAAACCGCTTAGAGGTGGAGGTAATATTGGCTGTGTTGTTGTCAACCCCTCTCCCGATTATCAACAGCAGAGCTGAGCTGTCTGCTGAATAACACATTTGTTTATATAGTAGATTGAGAATATTTGTGTGCTCAGCAAACTCCTTGGGGGTATAAACAATGTGTTTCTGAAGAGGCCCAGTGTCATTAGAATAATCAAGACTTGTAGGATGATAAACAGAGTCACAAACAGAAAGTACTACACAGGCTCTCGAGTGTGGCGCCGCATCCGGTGTCGAGTCCCCAGGATGATCTGTTCAAACAGCTTTTCCTGTGGTGCAGACACAGGTTGCCACGTGCTTCATAGGGGAAACAAGGGGGAGACATGGTCATGGTGCATTTTTGTTGAGACCTCATCAGCAGCTGGCTGGCAAGTAGCAGAAATCTCCTTTTCATTTCAAAAGGCCCAAGCCCTTTTAATTATGCAAACCATGTGAAATGTATCAGAGTGGAAGGATGTCCATTTCCTTTATCGAGGAGACCAGACCAAGGCCAAATTCCTACTCTGGTATATTTCTATTTTCCTCATAGGCTGTATCAAGGATACAGTCCCCTTTCATTTAAATTATATCATAGAATATCCTTAGATGGAAGGGACCCACAAGGATCATCAAAATCCAGTGTTTCCATCAAAATCCACCACGTGCCTGAGAGTGTTGTCCAAATGCTCCTTGGGCTCTGTTAGGCTCCCCTGGGGAGCCTATTCCAGTGTCCAACCACCCCCTGAGGGAAGAACCTTTCCCTAATATCCAACCTAGACTTCTCCTGGCCCAGCTTCATGCCAGGTGAGTTAACTGGGTCTACAGCAACCAAGACTGTGATTACCTACTGCGGATCAGCATTTGGCCCAGGTACTTTCAGCATCCAAAATGTTTCTGTGGTCCTGTGACAGCTTTAATTTTGTGATTGCCCTTTTGAACACAAAGGGTGCAAAACAGAGGGATGTGCACATCTCTGGAAGAGTTCAGGGCCAGGTTGGATGGGGCTTTGAGCAACCTGGTCTAATAGAAGGTCTCTCTCTTTCATTAGAATAAGATGATCTTTAAAATCCTTTCCAATCCAAACCATTCTGTGATCATATGTGTTGCATTCCTGTGCTGTGGTACTCTTTCATACCGTAGTTTAGCACCATGAAAAAGCACTGCAGGGCACTGAGCCTGTCTTGAGGGAAAATGGAAGTGTTTGAGAGTGAAAATCCTCAAGGTACAGTGTTTTCCTCCAGAGAACTCTCTTGCACAGGAGTAAAAAAGCACCAGCTTATGGAGTGGAGCCTAGAAAGAATTGCCTTGTAATCTGTGGCTGTACTGTGATGTGCTTAACAAAGGGAAACTGGGGGTGAACAGATAAATGCAATGATGACAATCAGGTGTTAACCCAAGGTAATAGTGCAGGAAAATTCTTAAAGATTTCTCTTGGAAAATCAAGTCTTATGGACTTCATTTAGAGTTGCAAAATCGATTAGATGATGAGAGTTGATCCTGAGAGAGTTGGGGATGTTCAGCCTGGAGGAGAAAAGGCTCTGCCTTACAGCACCTTCCAGTACCTAAACAGGACATACAGGAAGGCAGGAGAGGGACTTTTTGCAATATCATGTAGTGATAGGACAAGGGGAAGACTTCAAGCTGGTGGAGGTCAGATTTACATTGGATATCAGGAAGAAATTCTTCCTTATGAGGGTGATGAGGTCCTGGCACAGTTTCCCCAGAGAAGCTGTGGCTGCCCCACCCCTGGAAGTGTTCCAGGCCAGGTTGGACAGGGCTTGGAGCAACCTGGGCTAGTGGAAGGTGTCCCTGCCCATGGCAGGGGGTTGGAACTGAATGATCTTTGAAGTCCCTTTCAACCCAAACCACTCTGTGATTCTGTGGTTCTATGAAATAAGACATATCTTCAGAAATTACTAAGTGGGATTTAACCCTGATTTCCCTGTCACGGAAAGTAGAAGATGTATAGAAATATGAAGCAAATATTGCCTTCTACTTCACCATCTATATCAAGTGAAGTTGCTATGAGAACAGTGAATTGAGAAAGTTCTTTATGACAGTGTCATTTTAATATTTTTTCAAATAATAAGACCGCAAATGTGCAACATAAACCAGAAGTCTGCATTTTACTCTCACATTTTTTTGGTACTGATAATCTGGTGAGCTGTTAAGATTAATGCAGTCTTCAGGAGTTGGTCAAAAAGGGAGAAAGGAAGATAAGAAGACATAAAATTAGTAAAAACATGCCTAAGGCTTTTGACTTCTTGACTTTAGTCTCCTTCTCACAGCACTGTGATGACTGACAGAAATCCTCTGAAGCCTGTTAATTTTGTTTTATTCCTTCTGTCCTGTTTTTCCACTTCACTTACTGCAGATTTTTCCGCTGAAGGTTAAGGATCTCTCTTTAAGTATATTGCATCTCTTCTCAAAATTTATGTGCAGTAAACTGAGTTTTCTCAGTCTCCTGCTCTTAGTCTCTCACTCTCTCCCTTTGCCCCTTTCCCATTCTTCCCATTGCCCATCCAGAAAACAACCAAAAGGCAGCTATCAAAGAAAGGATAGAGTTCAGGGGAATGGGATAGTTGTGCTGCTGTCTTCAGGAAGAGATCTATCCCCTGCAAAATAAAAGAAAAACATAATCTAATTCAGAGTTCCTTCTCCAACACACTCCAGGAGTTGACATCTTGATAAAAGACACAGTATCCAAAGCAATTGTTCAGTTGTTCAGTTTTACCTGCAAGGCTCAAATATTCCCATATCCCACTATCCACCCACCTATATTGCCCAAATTACTTTTGATTTCTCTTCCACTTTTGTAATACTTGATGTACCTCAGACCTTTTCTCTTTGCTTGGTGTCATATAGGATCACAGAATGGTTTGCATTGGAAGATCATCTACCAGACCTTAATCTTTATACTCCTAAGATCTGCACCATTTCATCCTCTTGACTTGAACTCATCCCATATTCCCTTCCCTGGACCTTCCAGTGCCTGTACTGTCAGGTGCCTTCTCAAAAGCTCACACCACCTTTGTGGAGCTCATGCCTTGACCCTCATGAAGCCAAACCTCTTCCAGAAGAGACATCTACAACTTGTAGGTGTTGTCCCTGTATTTCCTATTAAGTTGCCTTACAAACCTGATCAAACCCTTTCTGTAACAGCTCTGACCACTACACAAGCTTATGAAATGTTAAGGAGTGCTGTGTCGAGCAAACATTGATTCCCATTTCAGGGAAGTGCTGCTGCCTTCCCCTCTCTGGTAGAAATAATCTGGGTATATTTTCACTCCCAGTCTTTTTCTCCTGTGTGCCTGCAGGAGCAGAGGCCTGCAGGCAAAAAACAATCCTGCAAGTTTGAAATGTTAACCCTCTGATCTCCCTCTTCACCTGTTTGCACTGGAACATGTATAAGCTTTAAACCTACACCAGCTGGATGTGGAAGCTGACCAGGAAGGAACCAGCTCCTGTCTACAGCTTCAACTGCAGATGGATGTCAGTATAACTCTTTAGGATGCTCTGGCTACAGTTAAACTAAACTAAACAAGTCCAGGATACATTTCTGAGTACTGACCCTCAATCACAGACACTGCTAAACTGCTAACACAGTCCCTGCTGTGATTTTTTGACTTCTACTAATTCAGACAAATGGAATTGTTTCCTGTTCTTCAAATCCGCAGGCACATGCAACCCAAATTAACCACCTCATTGGACTTTCCCAAATATGTAGCATGAGGAATTTCACCCAGAGGAATGAGTCCTGTAAGAAGATGTTTTATTTGAATCTTTACACTGCCTGAATAACAGAGTTGTCCAAGATAATGGATAAAATAAGAGTCGGTGTGAAGGCACAAGAGGTCTGGGATTTTTCCCCTGTCCTGTACATCAACTACCTTTGTTCTGGACAAAATACATTATCCCATATCTTATATTCTACACCTCTTAGAAGATTCATCTGGTTTAAAGTAGTCATATCCTCTCCACATTCCTGCTATTTATCTACAGAGCAGGAAACACGTGTGAGCAAACTCTTATAAAAAATAAACAATAAAACAGAGTTTCAGAGTGGAGAATGGGGAAAAAGGGGAAAGTTTGGATCTCTCATGTTCCCTTGGGCCAGTAGTAAAACAGCTGCACAGCCATTTCGATGAGACAGCTGCTGCAGCAGCTCCTATGCAGAAAAACTGTACAGCCAAATAAGTTTGTGATGACCTAAATTCCCCTTGTGCTGTCACCAGCTCCCTTCAGTACTGACACAAGATAATTCCCATCCTTTCCCCAGCTCTGGCCTCCTCATCCTTCCATTACTGGTGGTGTGTCATTTGCTGCACAGATGTTTCTCCCAAGCCAGTGCAAGGTTATTTTTCAAGTGACTTCTTCCAGCAGATGTTCCCCAGTTCCCAGGTGTGTGTGTGTTGCCCTCTCCACTGAGCTGAAACTCAGCGATGCACTTGACATATTGCAGCGCTGCTGCCTCTTTGAGCTGGAGGGTCGGTGACATCGCGCATCACTGACACCTCGTGCCCCTGCCAGGCTGCTTGGTGACACCTTCCCTCAGCAACAGGCCTCCCTGCTCCTTGCCCTGCTGGTTCTGCACTACCTGGGCTGCACAAAGCATCTTTCTATGCTGCCTGAAATGAACTTGTATAATTGCTGTGGAGCGTGTGCCCAAAGAGAAGAATTAATTTCACCTATTATTCAGGCAGCCAAGTTCTATTTCCCTGTAGAGTCAAGAGAGGAAAGCCAGATGAAATAGCTAAAGGACATTTATAAAGCAGTGTTTTGAATACAAGACCTTCTTCTTCCTGGTACCTGGGGAATCAAGGTCACATAATCAGGCACTGTAGGAAAGCTGGATAAACCACCGAGCTCTTTCCCTCAAAGCCCATAATGGAAGTCCACCTTAGCAGATCACTAAATACAGGAATTTTTCCCTGTACTTCTCTCCAATCTCTGTTTTCCTTCACAGTTCAGATGCTTTCCCAGCTTTCATCTCTTGGCATTAATTTAACTTTTTTTTTTTTTTTTTTTTTTTAAACATCGCAGGGGTGCAGACTGGCTCGCAATGACAGCCCTGTTTGGTTCAGCTAATATCTGGGCTAGCTTTAGCCTCAGGCTATGGAACAACTCCTTGTGAGCCTTCTGTGAGATAAAATGATAAGTAGAATCTTTAATTATTATTGTTTTTAAATGGAGACTATACATTGAACTCAAAGAAGCAGTAGTCTGTATTTAATTAGAGAGAGAAGAAAACCTGACAAAAAATTTCCTCTCTTCACCCCTTCTCCTTATTTCTCCCATCTGAACTCAGTCCCTCAATCAAGTGGCCCTGGATAGAAGAAAGACAAAGCCAAATCCTTAAAAAACTCTCTGTAGACAGACAGTCCTGGGCCATAATAGGAACAGGACCAGAGCTAGTGGATGCTAATGTTTTTTTTTCAAACTCTCTGTCTCAGATTGGCCCCTTCATTTCTTTTCTTCCCATCATGCTGAAGGCACAGTTCTCTCCTCATCCTTGGATCAACAAAATTCAGTATTTTAGCTCCTCTCTGCTGAGCCACAGCAGAGGAAAAAAGGGATTTGTGTGTTTACTGCCAGGCAAGCTTGCAGAAATGGGACCAAGACAAATCTCCTGCCAGACATTTTGGCTACATCCGTGCTAGTCGGCTAAGGAAGTGTCAGGATCTGCTCTCCATCCCTGAGGCCACCTGGCACAGCCCAGACATTTCCTTAGTGTTAAACAACCTCACCTACAAAATAAAGCAGCCAATTCCAACCTGCCTACTGGGGACAGTGCCTGGTGCTTGCTGGCTCCTGAGCTGTGCCTGGGAATTGTCTGGGACAGCCCTAGCCTGGATGGCCAGCCTGCCAAGGACCATCAGAGCAATCTCAAAGACTGTCAAATCCCAGTGTTTGCTCCAGTGCAGTGGTGCTGGTTTGCAAATTGGCATAGCCAGAGCCCATGCAGGTGTGCACATATCCATGGCTGGATTTGATGATCCTGAAGGTCTTTTCCAACCTTAATGATTCTATTATGACTCTCTACACAGACATACACACATGTTTTCATGCAGGTATGGATCAGTGGGGAAGCATGTGACTTTTCCTAATTATACCATAGCCTCATCCCCATCCCACCGGTTTGTTGAAGTCACACTGCTTGAATTGGGTGAGTAGTTGCTTTTGCAGGTAGGTTTTGCATGGTGTTGCCTACTTGGTTTTATTTTGCTGGTTTTTTCCCCCCTGTAATTCACAATATTGGTGCCTACTGTTTTTCAAAGATTCATTTTATATCTTTATGAATCATCATAAAGGTGGCCTTCCAGTATCTGAAGGGAGCCTAGAGGAGAGGTGGAGAGAGACTGTTTACAACAGCATGGAGTGACAGGACAAGGGGGAATGGCTTCAAACTGAAAGAGAGTAGGTTTAGATTAGATATTAAGAATAAATTCTTTACTGTGAGGATTGTGAGCCACTGGCACAGGTTGCCCAGAGAGGCTGTGGCTGCCCCATGCCTGGAATTGTTCAAGTCCAGGTGGAACAGGGCTTGGAGCAACCCGGGCTAGTGGAAGGTGCCCTTGCACATGGCAGGGGTTGGATGGTCTTTGAGGTCCTTTCCAACCCAAACCATTCCATGATTCTGTGATTATGACATCTAGAAGAATGAAAATGTGTTGGAAGTTAAGTCAGCAAGAGCTAGGGGAGCTTGAACACCAGTGCTCCACCACGAATGACCTGATCTCTCCCAGGCACATGCAAGTGGGGAAAGGTCATTAACACCTGTGTAGATAAGTACAGATGTAAACTTGCATTTTAAGCTGTCTAGACATGAGCCAGCTGCTGCCTAAAGTCTGATGGACACCACTGTGATGTGAGATTGCATTAGTGTGGCAGCCTAAACCAGTCTGGCTGCATCTGTATTAAAAAAAACCATCATGAGCTGAGTACAGGCACAAGTCTTTGTCCCTTATCATCCCTATGGGTACCCTTAGCAAAGCTGCTGTGGCTTTGATCCAAATCAACCAGCACACCCAGTGCCTGATGATAGTTCAAGGCCAGCAGGAAAGAGGGATTTCTCGTCAGGAAACTCTTGGGTTCTGTGTGTGGTAAGACATGGGTATAAGTAATGTCATGTCATGTGGCTTCAGAATAATCAAGGAATGGTTCCTCAAACACTGGTTTGGATATGTTTGGTTCTGTTTGGATATATTTGGTTCTGTTTGGATATTTTAGTCACATGTTCCTATCCACCTTGGCTCAAGTAATCCAAATGTGGGATTGGATGGTCTGGCTGAAAACTAGTCCAATAAATATATCAGTTTTAGCAACCAGTGACCCTTTCTCACTGTCTTTTCTCAGTGAAAGAAGAGAGAGCAGGTTTGTGCACACAAGACTAGAGGAGAGAAGAACATGGAGTCATAAAAATCCTAGAATGGTTTTGGTTGGAAGGGACCTTAAAGTTCATTTCATTCCAATCTTCCTGCCATGGGCAGGGAGACCTTCTACTATCCCAGGTTGGATCTTTCCTGGATCTGGTGCTTGACTAGAAGAACTGAACAGCCACAAAGATGCCCTGGGAAGTTGTGTGCACATCCACCAGGGGTTTTATAAAGAATAAAACTTCCTTTGGGCAATCTCTATCAGGCCCAATAATATCACATCCATTTTTATAGCCAGATAAGCACAGTTCTAAATCCTGACTAAACAGCCTTAACCTCAAACAGGCTTCATTATCACAACGTTTCTTCAAGGGTTCAAGATCTGGCTGTGTATCTGTTGCACATACAAACAGAGATATAAAAAAGAGTCATTGTAGGAATATATTCAAGTTCTGCTCTCACATATAGATACACCTAAATATGAACCAATTTTACCATATTTTTGAACTGTATTTACAAATGTAAATATACATCCCAAGTATTTAAAACATCAGGATTAAAATCTTTCCTTAAGCAAACTGCCTCCCACTGAAAGGACACCAAGAGAATGATGAGGAAATGGGAAGCATTTGAAATGGAGAGTTTGAGTCCCTTGGTTTGTCATATTTGAATGGAAACAACATTAAAATACAGCCAAATTAAAAGATCCAGGTATTCTAAGAAACTGTTGTGCCCATAGGAGAAGAAGAAGTAGAAGTGAAGGGAATAGATAACTATCGGAAGCAAAATATGTTATTCCTCTTTTATTATTGCTATTAATTACAAATGCTGCTACATCCTACTAATAATTTATAGCAAGTGCAGAATTAAATCAGTCCATTCAAAATATCAGAGCAGGAAAAACAGTCTTATTTTGAACCCATTCTACAAATACATCTCTGATGTTCCCACTTGTCCCCTTCCCCAGTCTTTTGGAAATAAATAAATAAATAGATTCACATATACTTAGATTTTTAGGCCAGAAGGGAGCATTACAATCATCTTGGTTGTTCTTTCCAAAAAGCAGACCTTATAATTTTATTCTCATGTCTGACTCATAACTTTTCTGAGTTACCCTATACTCTTTCAAGCGGCATATTATTCTGATTTAAGCACTTCAAGCAACAGAGTCCACTATATCCTTGGGTGAGTTGATTTGATAGTTAATTACGATCATTGATAAGCATTTTGTTGTTGATTTCAAACTGAAATTGTTTAGATCCAACTCCAGGCAATGAGATTTTGGGCAGCATTTTCTGCCAAATCATGGAGCCCTCAGCCCTCCATAAATAAGTTATGCCCATCTGTAAAAGCTTTGGCCTTCTCTTTTAGCTGCTAAAAATCACATCAATTTTGTCAGTGTGTTCAGTCAGTGTTTGGGTTTTACAAAATCCAAGAGCCTTTAAGCAGTAAAGGAGTCCATATTGTCCAGAGAGTTTGTGCAGTTCCCATCCCTGAAAGTGCTCAGGGTCGGATTGAATGGGGCTTGGAGCAACCTGGGGTAGTGGAAAGTGTCCCTGCCCACGGCAGGGGGTTGGCACGAGATGGTCTTTATGGTCTCTTCCAACCCAAACCATTCTATGAATCTATGACTCCCTGTTCCAAAAAATCTAGAAATCCATGAAAACTCACCTGTACCTGTACCTACACCTACAAAATTTTTAAGGACTTTGAGAGCTTTGGATGAAAGCCATCACATAAATGTGAATTATTGCACTGCCATTATTACTGGGTTATCATTCTGTCTTTTGCCTTTTGGAATTGTTTCAGCCTGCTGCCTCTCTTGCAGTTTAATTTCTTTTCCTTAACACCCCCATTGAACAAATGAAGTGTGGGAACATTAAAAATTAAGACTGTTTTTTCTTGCTGCAGGTCCATAAATTACTCCATTATGGCTCCGACTCGTTACTATGAGAGCCAAGAATATGCAGAAATAACAGGTGGCATTTGTGTAAAGCAGGACAATGAACACTCCTTGCTGAGCAAAGATATCCAAGGAAAAGCAGTTGTTAGGTGGTGGCCTGATCCTACTGGGTGGACTGTTGTACCTCTAAGGGGTTTTAATGGGGTTTGCTGCCTGTGTGCTTGGGAAAGACAAAGATTCCATCTTCAGTTCCTGCTGACACCAGAGCTGTAAGGAATGGGGAGCAGAAGGTAGAGAAAGAGTGATTAAGCATTGGAATAGCTGACTAGGGAGTTGGTGGAGTCACCATCCCTGGAGTTGTTCAAAAAACATGTGGATGTGGCATCTTCTGAACCTTTGCTCGGTGCACAGAGACCGCAGAAAGAAAACGTTTAGATATTTTGAAAAAGTTCACCTTGAAGGCACTTATGGAGTGAAAAACTCCTTTTATAATCAGTACTTTCTCATCCTTCCCCTAAAATAAGGGGAATGTAATGAACTTGAACCTAAGATTTGGAGATTTGGTGGGAAAAACAGCCAGGTCTTTTCTTTACTTGAGATCCACTGAGAAAAATTCAGCTTTGGGAGGACCATTCACACCACATGAATTAAAACCCATATATAATTTTTTTCAGAATGACAACTGTTGATACTAATTTCAACATGTCTGTAAAATCCAGATAAAACTACAACTAGTGTGTGAAAAATCCCCACCATTACCACCACATAAGGGATTAATCTTCTCTTATTTTAGCAATTGTAATGTTACATATTTCAGTTAAGACAGTCTTTTGGAGATGAGGCAAACATCCTCCCAGGGTTGTTTGCCTATCCTAAAATAAATTTCTGAAAGGGATAAGGTAAAACAGTCTCTGGAGAAACATTTCTTTTACCTTTTCAATAACAGGAGCCTAATTAGAGAGTCTAATTTAGCCTAAATGGGTAAACTAGCAGAAATGAATCTCATATCTAGCTTTGCACGTTCAATTGTGACTTAAATCTCTGTATCTGACCTCAGATCAGGCTGAAGTCATTCACTAGATGGTATCAGTACTATCAATAATAGTATTATTATGTGTTATATAACAATAACAATAATAGTTAATTATTAGGGGGACTACTGTTTGAAATTAGGGGAGAAAAACCCCATATTAGTAACAAAAAAAACCCTACAAGAATTATTTTACAGAAGGCAACCCCAGTTGAAAAACAACTCAATGCAGCTGAACAAAGAACACTTACAAGATTCAGGCTGGCCCCAGTGCAAATTATATGATAGCATCTTCTGATTACTGTGTGTCTGACACAGTTTTAGCCTAGGATGCAATCTGTCATGCTGGATTGCCACTGTGTGTTCTACACCAGGGAAAAATATATATCAGTAAAATTTACCATCTGTGTCATTATGTGACTACATAAATTTCAATCTGAGCATATTTGTTAGTTTTAATTCCCAGATATACTTTTTTTTTCTTGCTAAAGCTGTTATTCATATCGTCTTTTATTGTATAAACCATACTAAGTCTTGAGGAGTCTTCTTCAGATGTTGGAAAAAAAATCTAAAACCTGCATTATTAGTAAACTCCAGGTCAAGGAGTGCAACACTTTTATGTTTTGGGTTTTTTTTAAAGTCCATCCTTACAATTAAAACTGACACCAGAAGGTTAAGGATCACAGCTATGGTGGGTTAAAGCTTAGCTTCTAATCACTCCCTCCCTCCTCTCCCTCTCATTATGTCAGGGTTTCTGATGGCTTTCCATTCCATAAACACCCTTTGATTAACCTTACACACGCTCCAACACCTACCTGTGAAGAGACATGGGCTGCAACATGAGGAATGTGGAAAAGTCAGTGGAGGTTTAATTGGATTAATCCCTGTGTTCTACATCTACACTGGCAACTTTCGTGACAGCTCAGTTAACATGATAACATGCAACAAAGGGATCTGGTATTCAGCAGGGTCCCACACCTTAGCTGGGGGGGATACACCTGGGGAAGCTCCACTGTGAAACACAATAACAGGCACCTGACAACAGCCCTGCTCTGATATTGTCACAAACTGCTGGATCTGAAGAGCATTTCATTTTTTTGATGAAACTCATACTCCGTTTTTCAGTGGTTCAAAGGGAGGGTTTTCAGCTGCAAACTCCTACCAGGCACAAGCAGCTTTTTTTCCTTCCATGGGAGAAGGAAAAGCCTTCTAAGAGGTGGTCTGAGGGTGTTGGCACAGTGTCTGTGAGAGCACGAGGAGGTGGAGGTAAGGAGCAATGCTGAACGTGCCAGCATCATTTTGGGAAAAGCACCTGTTCCACCGGTTCCCAGGGAGCAATACAGATGTGGCCACACTGGATGGAGAAGGGAATGCCACCACGGATTCCAGCTGGCACCTTGTCCCACACCCATAGGCAGGAGGAAGAAGCCCAACACGTATAAATAGTACAGA
The DNA here is from genome assembly GCF_003031625.1 of Empidonax traillii. NCBI lineage: Eukaryota > Metazoa > Chordata > Aves > Passeriformes > Tyrannidae > Empidonax > Empidonax traillii. Next base: position 30,991 of record NW_020956188.1, on the reverse strand, counting down.
CAAGTGTTCCTAGAGATGTGAACTGGGTGGATGGGAAACCTGTGCCACAGACACAGCCCTGTCTCATGGTGTGACAAAGAATGCATCCTGCTGTGGACCTCTTAATCCCAGATATTTTTTCTCCTTGAAGACAGCCCTTAATGAAGATATACCTGTGCTGGTCTTCTTGACCTTTGCAAAATCTCCTGACAGTGTACCTACACAGTAGAGACTTCTGGAAGACCTCTCCTTTCTGAAGGCATGGCACTCAATTCCAGATTAAGCCTGCCACTTGACTGACTACCTATCTGCTTCTGAGCCTTCTGAATTGATTGGTTCATTTTACTTCAAAAAGTGCTGACTCCATCTAAACATAGTGTCCAGTTTTATTCCAGCCCATTTCAGAGCTACCTGAAGAGCTTGAAAGCTAAGCAGAGTAATTTAAATGACCTGATTTCATTGTCCCACGTGTATTATAGATTTCAACTTCCCAGGTTCTGATGAAGTGGGTATTCCTCTTTCCTGAAAAGATTCCCTGAACGGTTTTGTGTTCTTCTGCCAGCTCTGAATAGTTATAATAATATACCCCACTCATCAAGTCCAGAGGGGGTGAGACTCTTTCATCTCACTTTTTGGAATGGAAATATTACATATAAAGAGGAATTGTGGTCCTTCTGTATGGTCAACACATGTCTGGATGCCCTAGAACATCTGCTGGCAACTGTAAGACAAGAATATTGGAGACTTCATGCTTCTGAACAAAGAACTGAAGACCAGAAGGAACATCATCTTCTTGAATTGCTTGGTCCAGTTGCTTAAGTTTAATTCCTTTGCCTTTTCTACCAGAATGAGGCAATTACCCCTTGATATCAGATCCCACAACCCAGAAACATTCCCACTGGTAACAACAGTTGCCACAGTGAAGATAAAGTCTCCTATTTTAACTCCCAGATTCATCCATTGTGGTGGCCAATGATCCAGGTAGGAGCTCTAAAGGAGTTAAAATATGAATCATGTCTAAGAACAGTTGTGTCTTTTTGCTATTCCAAAAAGCACTTTCTAAAAGATGAAACAGGCAAAAACACAGACGTTGAACAGATCCAGAATCTCTCCATTCCTGGATCTCAGTCCATGTTCCTCTCTGAGAGTCAATGAAGTGATTGGGTACTTTAACGACAAGTTAACTAGAAGTTATCCAGTGCTGGAACCAGTTCTTTGAATGCACTGTTATCTCTTAGCCACATAAATTATTAGTTTCTTTTAACCTCCAAAAGAAGATGATCACATACATGTACTCACTGTAAAAAAAAAAGAGTCCCTTTCTTGTGTTAATTCCCAAATGGTGTCCAGGGATGGTTTAGAAGACGGTCAATCACATGGGTCAAAAGCAGAGCAGGCACCAAACTACCATTTTATCAACAAGAATGACTAAGATCCTTTTCCAATGTTCATATATTAGCACTTTTTTACTTCCTAGTGTAAAAGCAGCTGTATATTCGCTGTCATATCATGATCCATTCATGTCCATAAAGCATCATTGCATGCAATTCTCAGCTCATGTGGGTCCCAAGCTCATAAAGGCAGCTATGCCTGTTGTTAGAATATACTGAAGAGCAGGTTGTCATGTTCTGTAAGACAGGCCTGAATCCTCTAGCCTAGAGAAGACATCAAGATTCTTTCAGCTCTGTGCCCCTGCTACTTTCTTAGCTTTAGTGAGACTTTCATGGTCTCTGCTCTCATGTCCTTTGGAGTTTTCTCAATCTTTTCTCTAGCAGTTCTCCACTTCCTGCCTCAGAGCTTTTTTTTTGTAATAACTTCTTACCCGAGAGCATCTGTTTTGCTGTTGCTGTTGAACACACACACACACAAATACATATTAGAACAGAAATTTGTGCTATCAGCTTGAAGTAAACATATAATATCAATCATAAATTCATAAGACAGTTTAGATTGGAGCTAACTTCTGGATATCATATGGTCCAGGCAGCCATCAACACAAGCCCAGCTATTTGGTTGGTTTGGATCATGTCCAGTCCTTGTGCCTCAGGTAGTTCCTTACCCAGACTAATTCTGGTGGGTGTCTACTCTTTGTATTAAAACATAAAGGCATGTGAGGTGTTTGCCCCATGACAGGCATTTCCTGAAGAAGTTGGTGAATTAGTAACACTGATCAACACTGAGAGAGAAGACAGGACTTTCTGACAGGAGGATCACAACCAGTTTGAGGTTGCCCATTAGTCTTATACATGGATTTGAGTATATGTGAATTTGAAGACTGATTTACTGCACAACGAATCGAGTCTGGAGCTTCAATGGACAAAGAGGTGAAGGTGGTGGGTAGAAGATGCTGGCAACACCCTTCAGTTGACATGAGACAACTACTTTCAACACCTGCGCTCCCGAGCGTGGATCTCCAAGCTCCCAAGGGTTTTGATCTTCAGACCATGACAGAAGGTGTCCATTTTCACTCCTCCCCTGAAGAAAAGTAGCTGGTTTTATAGTGTTGAAGGGAGATTGCAATTTGCCGGCTTATTTGTTTGATTGACCTTTTAACCTGTGCATCAACTGTAAGGGGAGAAAGAGAGAGAGAGATTTCACAACCACATGAGTTTGGACAGAAATCCTGAACCGAACTATAGCAGCAGTAATAACTCAGAGTTTACAGACATCCAGAAATTATGAGCACATTGCACTTTTGGAAAATTTATTAGGTGAGGGATAGCTTGTGTCCTTGGGGTAAGTGTTCTGTCTCTTTGGTGACCCATAACTCAGGAGTGTGCCAGGCATTAGCACTTTGCAAAACGTCTTCATTCTTCAGGAACCCACAGCATTCAGAGGATCTTACTTATTCAACAGTGATATGAGTCATTTTATTTTAAACACTAACTTGACGTGGTCAGTATCACAGATGGAGGGGGAGAAAAAGAAAAGTGAGACAGTGGAAGTGTATCTAATTTTTTATTCAATATATCACTGCTGCAATCTGACTTGTTGTACTGTAAAGGCATATTACACACCATAAAACAGTCCAGAGAATGGATCTGATGCATAATACAGGAGCCTGCCTGGAGAAGAATCCATGTCACATAAAGCTGTAAATACATACATACAAATTCAGACACGTAGGCACAACTGGGAAAACAGATTTTCGCACTGTGTGTGTTGAATGGAAAAAAGGGAAACACACTGATACGGCTTTTTTATTTGCCTTAATCTCTATTTGCCAATATCAGAAGGCATCCCCTTGCCTTTATTATGACAGTCACTAAAAACATTAAAACAGAGGAGTGACTTCTGTTGATACACAGGAACACCCTGAAACTGTTTCTGTTCCAGGAAAACAAGTCAGTTGGTTTTTAGCATTTAAAGCTACTTCACTGACTTTTCTGGTTTAGGTTAAGGTGCCAGAGAAACAACAGGACTTCAAAGAAAGCCCAGTACTATTTGAGGTTTTGAGGGAAGGTAAGTAAATTTTAGGTTCACACATCAAAGAGTCTTGGGAAGATTTCTCCATATAAAGCATATAATGGATTATATATGTTATTTTATCTATATATCTATATGTATAGGTATATATGATAGAACAATTCTCAGGATTTTCAGAATTCAATCTGGAGGGGATTTTTCTTAGAAAAACATTAATATTATCAGTAAATTATTAAATATTTCATATTTTTATTTTTCGAGATGGTGCACACCTGTAAGGGAAAAGCTACAAACTGAAAATATATTACCTAGTTTTTTTCTAACTTAGAAGAACTGTCAATTTAAAATAATATGTAATTTATTTTTTACAGCTTTTAAATCAATGCAGTTGAACAGAAGTGAAATTTTTGTTTCTTTATTTAAGTAATACAGCTCAAGTTGTTCAACTCTATGTAAAGAACACCTTTCCTTTCTACTCTCTCTATATATTTTTCTTAGACATTTTCTTTTGTACCAGTAAACTGCCAGCCCTGAGTAACCTATTTGATGCTTTGAACTTTGCATAATTCTTCCACTTTTCAACACTTCCTGATGACTAAATTATTTTTATTATTGAATTGTTAAATTATTTTTATTTAATGAATTAAAACCTGAATATTTGAAGATTCTGTGACCTGCCCAATAGGACCTGGAAATATAAGTATTCAGTGATAAGGTCCTTAAATTCTCTTTTTGCAGAGTGCACCATAGTTTTCAACAGTTAACAAAAATTTGCCATTTTTTTCCCTGCAAAAATTTCCTTCAAGCATTCTTACCTCTAAATGTACTCCTAAGGCTTGTCTGTCTTGAGACAGAAAACAAACTGAAGCAAAGCAAAAACAACAAAACAAGCTTGTTTTGACAGCAGAAAACAACATTTTTTTATTATTATTATTCAATGAGATGAATATTTTCCATAAACATTCTCACTTTGAACAAAGAGCCAATTTCCATTCAGAGCTCTTTAAAGGGAAAATGTTCAGAGCAGGCTAAGCAGCCTTAGGTGACTGTGTTTCACTGATGGGTGAAGGGAATGCTTAAGAGATGTCATGTTCATAAAGTTTTACAGGATCCTTGGCAAAGGCAGCCACTTCCTAAATATTAGGGGCTAATGTTTAATATTATTCTATCTTTGCCTCTTACCTTTCCTTGTTATAAATCAGAGCCCTACAGAAGGAATGTGCTCTTGTATGGGAAAATTACTGGGTCAGATCGTGCTGGGACTGTGTAGAAACGGAATATCTCAATTTATCTGTGAAGAGATAAACACGAGCTGGATAGATCAGTTATGACACTGACATATCAACAGCAATCAAGGGGCAGCAGAAGATAGAGGATCTTTAATTTTAAGTGATTAATTACAATGGCACGCAGACTCCCATTAATCTTTACGCTGCCTGTCATCCCTGGCCTTAATCCCACAAGTAGTAAAGTTCATCTCTAGTTTACTCACAGAGGCAGGATAGCTGGGACTGGGTGCAGAGAGCAAAGTTTACCACCTGAAGAAAAGCCAAACAGCCCTAACCCTTTTCAGAACATCAACTTTTTTATTTTCTGATGCAGTAAGGATTAAGAATTCCTGGTTTATGTGATCCACACAGCAGTCATTTTCTATCCCAGTAGGAGAAAATTTTCTGGGATATAGATTTCCAGAGCAATTTCCTGGTCACAATATCAGTATCTTCTGGACTCTACATTGACATCACTAACCACAATGCTAATGTTATTGCAGTGAAATTAACTGTATGAAATTACAAAAGAACAAGCTACAAGAAATTATATGTAAAGTGCAAATACAGTGTAAGAAGTGTGATGTGACACATTCTTCTCACTAATATCTCTAGCTGGATGCATTATACTAAACCCTATCAAAAGCCCAGTTTTCAAAACCTGAACCGAGAGAGTAAACCCACATTTTTTGCTCCTGTGGTCTTCTTTAGCACCAGTTTCTGGAACTGGCTTGTTTTACCAGTGAACCATTTTGTCTGTCAGCTTAGATTAGGTCAAATTAGTTCTCATTTCAATAACTGACAAAGATCATCTTTGACAACACCAGTGACCTCACATGTCCTGACAAGGGCACATAGTCAAAGTCTATAGGAAAGGAAGAAAAGTTTCATAAATTGTGTGCCAGAGAGATGTCAGTATTAGACTAACACTTAGGTTCTTCTTTGGGTTTACAAAGCCCAGAATGAGAACTTTGTGTTTTCAGCTGTGCTGCACAATTAGTTTTGAAAATTAATAGACAGATAGATGGACAGATAGACAGACAGAAGAAGCAGGTAGGCAGGCAAAGATGAGCTAAATAGGTAAACAAGTAATACATTCACTATCTGCTGCTGTAAATGTCCTACACCTCCAGGACTGTAGATATTTTAATGTTTTCTTTCACCATTACTAACATAAAATACTGGTATGTTGTTCTAATAAGAAAATCTGTATAAAACCAGTTTAGGCACCTCTTAATTCAGTCCTGTCATATGGTGGGACAAGACACAGTCTGGAAATTATAGATGTATACAGACATTTTTCTCCCTTGGAGAATTTATTATTTCTATAGTACACATTCCTTAAGTGAAACACCTCAGTTTCTTCACTAAACCCAAATGATGGGAGGTTTCTTGCAAGGTGAAACCCTTTCTCTGCACGTGAGAAATGCCCTTCTGGAGAGCTCCAAAGAAGTTTGTGTCACATCTGTGGTACAAAAGCCTTTGTGCAGGACCCATTCATGAGGGGTAAATGTCATTTCCAATAGAGTAAGTTGTTCAAGGAGGCAGAGGAATGCCTATCATTCCCGTTTCTCTTGACTAGACCTGACATTCATCTGGTGGTGTCAGGGATGGTTTAAGGATAGTGAAATGCATCTTCTGTCCTCCCATCATTCAAACAAACAAAATGCCTGATAATCCTTTAACTAAGAAAATGCTTCACAGCAAACATGATAGAAGCCCTCAAAATAAGAAGATTTTAAGACAAAGGTATTTCTTATCTCTCAATACAAATCCATCTTTTTTTTCCCTTCTGAAACAACTTAGGTCTCCAGAATTTTTAACTCTTAAAACTCAATTCTTTATCTTTTTGTGGTTTACATATCCCACCCCGTTGTTTCAGGATATATGAAGGGGTTTTTCCACTACTAAGACATGGCTATGTAAGGATGGAACAAACCAGTTGTGTTCAGTAGAGTAAGAAATTCTTTAACATTAAAAATTTGCCTGGAAAAGGTGATATTATATCTAATAGAAGCCTCAGGATCAGCTGTCTATCCTTAAATTCTTCAGGAATTCTCCATCTTCTCTTGATTTTCTCTGAAATCTGGAAACCAAACAATTAAAGATTTCATATATATCTCAGAAATGTTGTTACATAGTTAACAGTTAATTATTATTAAAGGAGAATGAAAGACATGGATCTACTTGCATGAATATATGTAAATTTTATGTAAGTATTGTATCATGCAGTGCACAGCACAGCACAGTCAAATTCTAGCATGGCTGTGGAGAGATGAGTCTACTTTGTGTTTAAGATCAGGTTTGCACGGGTTGATTTAGTAGGGCCTTTCTAATTTAATTATGTCATTTTTCCTGACACCCCAGACTAATAATCCTCTGTGTCTGATTTCTAGTTCACATATAATTTTCATATATCCAAGAATGCAGCTTGACAATTCTCTGCTCATGAGCCTGAATATCTTTAATGTTATGAACTTGAATCTTAATAATATTAAGATAATATTATATTCCAGAAATGGTTGTAGGAATATTTCATATTCTGCTCAGAATTTGGCATGGCTCCTACTGATGGAGATCTAATTGCTCACCACCTTTGAACAAGCATCCCAGATGAGTTTGCAAGCTGACCCATCCCTGGAACTGTTTAGGAGTACTTGGATGGGGCTTACAGCAAACTGGGATAGTGGAAGGTGTCCCTGCCCCTGGTAAGGTGTTGGAAACAGAGATATTCAAAGTCTCTTCCAACTCAAACCAATCTCTGATCCTATGATTTACTCCCTTACATGTCACTGAACATTACAAGAACAACTGCAAAAACCCCAAGAAAAAATATACAGAACTCCTGCTTTCAATTTACTGTGAATTTAAGTTTTGTGTTTGTTTGCTTTTATTATTTGTACCTTTATCCTCCAAAAGTGCATGTGGTTACTAGAAAAGTATTGACATGTAAATTATTAATTAGGCTAAATCACTTATCAGATTTTGATACATTTGAAGATTCATTTCCTTTCCCCAATTAACCCATTAACCCCTCATCTACCATTTCATTAAGTAAATGGGAGGGCTGTGTAAACCTGTTAATATTTATTAAGTGTTCTGCCAATTAGTAAGGAATATATTTTTCCTAGGCAAGGGCCAAACAGCCCTCCAGTCTTTTTTTTTTTTTTTTTTGTATACACTTGTTTTCTTTTAATTTGGGTAGTGAAAGTAGCAGGTGTTGAAGGCTAAGTGTTGTATGCAGTTGGAGGGTGTTCAAGTCTACTGATTAGGCGATCACTTCAGATGGAAACTCTCAGTGGAAGGAAGGATTCCTTCATTTTGGTCAATCTATAAAATGTCTTTTTGGTAGTAAGTTACTTGCTGAACTTCACTGCAGAAATGCACATCAACAGCATCTATTTATCCCAAATGGGCACGTTTTGAAACGAGGATCTTCACAATAAAGGCATGTACACAAAATATTGCATAAAAGGGCTCACTGCCTCTGACAAAGATCAAATAAAACTTGGTTGGTTGATCTGTCCATGCCTATAGGGTATTAGTGATTATAATATTGCGTTTTAATGGACTATGGACCCAATTTACATAACATTTACATGTCATCTACATACTTTATGGAATAAAAACCTAGTGATTCAGACAGAAAAAATATCTAAGATGTACAGATGCACTCTTCAAACTGATTTCTTTTTTACTCTTCAGCGGGAAGCTGAGTTTTGACTTTACCTGTTCTGTCTAGAACCCAAATCCAGAGCAGAACGATCCCTGCTGTGCCCCTGCCAGCACTCAGAGTGTCACAATGGCCACTGAATGACCATCAAACCCACTGAGCATTTCACTTTCAAGGAAATGACTGTTTAAATAAAAATGCAAATGCATTAAATTGTTCCCTTTTTTGAGACATTTCTACTTTTCTGTGTTTCCTACCTGGAGGATCCTTGGCATGGCCAGATACAGAGATTTTTTAAACCTCCCTCACAGTGGTCCTGCCCTTTTGTTCTGCACTTTAGGAAAATGGAGTGGGGATGACATAATGATGGTTCAGTCACAGTGTGGACTTTCTGCACACAGCTGCCAATCACAGAAAAGATTTAAGAATATCTATTCAAGACAGAAATGTAAAGAAACCCTTTTTTAAGTTCTTGGCATGTCTTTCTCATTTAAAGCTTCGGAAGGAATGCCCAGATGTCCTAAAATGTGAGATGTTTAGCAATGTCCCAGTGATGGCTGAGTTGGCTGCCTTGGCCCCTGGAGGCTTGAACCATGAGAGGAATCCACAGAAGCTGCACAAAAGCACTGGAAGGTACCTTAGGGCAGTGTTTTATGTTTTAATCAGCCTGTGCATCTATAATAACTCTGATAATAACCAGAAAGGAAAACTGTCAAGGCCAAAGGGATACCACACTAACCAGGACACGTCCTATGCCCAGGATGAAGGACCATTTATTTATAAGCACAAAAGCAAAATAATTTTAGGATTCAGACAGAAACTGAGAATTTTGGATTCTAGGCCTTCCTGGTCTGTGGATGAGGGCATTTTATAAAATGCCTAAAGAACTGCAACCCTTCTATTGGAAAAAGAATGAGAAGAAAGGAGAAAGAAGAAGGAAAAAATAACAATAAAAAATTTAAAAAGAAGGAAAATAAAAAATATCCAAGAAAAAAAAAAAAAGGAAAAAGGAAAATAAAAATAGTAAAAAAACCCAAAAATAATTTAGGACCCGTGGTCTGAACTTTCTGCTATCCATGGACAGGAAGCTGAGCAAGAGAGTCAAAAGCAGATTTTTGTTCTGATATTCTCGTGTGAAATCAAGGGAAATCAAATCAACACCTTGGATTTGAAGACAAAACTAACATTTCCATCAGAGTTTTGGCCAGACATACTCTTTACAGCACTAGCTGGGACTAAACCCAACAAGTTGCTCTGTATTCTTAGTTTTGTCATCTCTCACAATGAAAACTGAAGACAAACCTGGCATTCTGCTGACTCAGGGTAACTTAGAGATGCTACTCCAGTTCATCTGAAACATTCAAACAAGGCCAGGTTGGATGAGGTTTGGAGCAACCTGGTCTAGTGGAAGGTCTTCCCGCCCATGTATGGAGTTGGAACTGGATGAACTGCAAAGATCTGCAGTCTGGAGACTCTGTGTGAACACAAATCCTTTCAAGTGAATCCCACTCCAATGGGCTGCATTATTTGTGTTGTCTTGGGCCTGATGGAAGTTCATCTGCAGTAATAATGACCAAAAGAGAAAAACTGATCAAATAAACCTTCAGTCTGAAAGTTAGTGCATTAGAATTGTGACACTGCATATTAAACAGCCTGTGGAATGGTCGAATGAGCTGGGAGGTACCATGTGGTAGAAGCTGTTTGAGCACAGCTGAGAGACAGTCCTAACAGAGGAACAGGCTGACTTGGATCTAAGATACCATGAAGAAGCAACTTTTGATCCGAGGAGTTCATAGGCAGAGCTTCATCACAAAGGGATATCAGGGAATAAGGAGAATCTCATTGAAAGCAAAATAATTTGAGAAAAAATGTCATACTTTACAGTTAGGATAAAGAAATTGCTTGGTGTCAGCTGATGATACAACCCTGACCCAAACTAGCTCATGGAGTGACAGTGACAAGACAGGTCTGGAAACAGATACTTCAGGATATGATGTCTCCTTTTACAAATATTGACATTAAATTTATGGTAGGGAATACTTTGTCCATAAGGTTGATACAGTTGTAGAATCATAGAATGGTTTGGATTGGAAGGGACACCAAAGATCGTCTCATTCCAGACCCCCTGACATGGGCAGGGACACCTTTCACTGGACCAGGTTGCTCAGAGACCTTTCCAATCCGGCCTTGGACAACTTGCAGCAATGGGGCAGCCACAGTTTCACTGGGAAACCTGTGCCAGGACCTCATCACCCACACAGGGAGGAATTTCTCCTTAATATCCAACCTGTATCTACGCTCCTTTAGCTTAAAGCCATTTCCCCTTTCATATCACTGCACGCCCTTGTCCAAAGTTGCTCTCCAGCTCTCTTGGAGGCCCTTCAGGCACTGGAAGGTGCTCTAAGATCTCCTGAAACATTTTTGTCTCCAGGTTGAACATCCCCAGCTCTCCCAGCCTGTCTCCAGAGCAGAAGGGCTCCAGACTTCAGAGCACCTTCATGGCCCTCCTTTGCCATTGGTCTTAGCTAAGAAAGTCTGGGCAGAAAGATGCTACTGGGTACAAAGATGAGTTGAGATAGGGCATGGTGGAAGAGACCAGATATGTGGTTAATTCAGGATGTCTTGATAACTGCTAAAAAAGAAGAGCACAAAAGATTGAGCAGGTGCCTGTGAAAGTATGAAAACGAGACAAAAGAACAGCTTCTTGGTTGGAAGAATGAGTTGAAAAGCAAGTTTTCTGAATAAGAGAACTGTGGAAAGAAATGGGCTGAAAAACAAGTGGAAAAGGAAAAAAAACCCACAAATCTATCTTAGAAAAGATATTGAGAGACACTGTAGAAAATCTCAGGAAGAAATGGTGTGCAGCTGGTGTGAGAGAACAGAAAATGGAACGTTGTGTGGACAGAAGGAGGAACAGAAGAGACAGATTGTGGTTCACAGAGTTCATGGCAGCTCCACAGAGCCATGTGGACTTTTGTCATGGAGAACTGTAAGACCTATGGAATGGATAGAGAGAAAAAAAGTCTGTGTCTTCTGCCAGGAAAAAGCACACAAGGGGAAAGAAATAAACTTTTTGAGAGGAACACACCATTTATCTCTTCCTCTGTAAGTTCCTGGGCACCCTGGGGAAAAACAGGCATGTAAATAATCAGTGTGTGGCTGGTCTTGCTGTATGGAGACAGAAGTTTGAGGTTGTGGTGAGATGGGGATTGGCCTCTTCTCCCAGACAACCAGGAATTGGACAAGGGGAAATGGCCTCAAGCTGTGTCAGCAGAGGTTCAGGTTGGATTGCAGGAAAAAATTCTTCACTGAAAGAGTCATCAAGCACTGGAACAGGCTGCCCAGGGAGGTGTAACCAGCTCTGGAAGTGTTGTAAAAATGGGTAGACTGGCACTTGTTGATATGGTTTAGTGGGCATGGGAATAATTGGTTGAAGATTGGAATTGATGGTCTTGGAGGCCTTTTCCTGTCTTTGTGATTCTACAGTTCTATGAGTAAAACAAACTGCTGTCTAACTTTGGGCTAGTAACTCTGTTTAGTGACCATGGCACAGACTGTGCTTCCTCCTGTGACAAATGTTTGAGTTCTGTCACATCTTTAACACTGGAACCAATACTCTGCTATTGCTATTAGAGTCCATTGGGGTTATTTTGACAACACAATCACAAGCTGTTGACTTTGAAAATCTGATTAACATATTAATTTCAGTCATTTGCACACCAATCAACCATTGTACTTTTTCAGAGGGAGAACAGAAATTGTCCCCTGTATTGTGAGCAGCAGATCTACAATAATGTTCACCACAACCACCACACTTGTTCTGCTTTACAAACCAGACCTTTGATGTAGATTTCAAAGAGCTTTTGTGTAAAATCCTGCTTGACCTTGTTGCATTGTCAACAGCAAACAACTTTTATCTACAATCTCTGGTGACTTTCCTTTCCTTTCATTTTTTTCTTAAACATCAATATGTAATGATACAAAAGGATTTCTGATAATATAATTTTTTGACTGGCAGCGAAATAGCTGCCACTTCACTCTACTGCATATATTATTATAGGTTTATTATCTTGTCATGTTTTTCTTTTTCTCTTTCCTCTTTGCAGAAAAGGTTTTTTCTAATATTCTTTTAACTGGAAAACATACTCAAGCCCTTTTTGCATTTGCTTAGCCTTCACTTATTAAGTCTTCTGTCAGTAGGCAGGGGAGAGAGGAATAAAAAGGCTGCTGGTTGTTCCTAGAAAGAAAAAATGTGTGTTTTGTAGTCAGAGCAGGAATTGAAAAGAGTGGGCTCTTGGGCTCCAATCCATTCTACTGTGAGTTAAGGACTTCATTTCATTCACTTTTGTTAGGATTAAGCTGTGAATTTGTATTTCTGTGATGACTGCAATGGCACCAGCCCATTCAGGTTGGGGGCTTTCAAGTGGAATGAAATACAACACGATTCAAATCCCTTGCTCCATCAGAGCTTTACATGTGGGTCTGTTTGCTGCAGCAGTGATATGAAGAGTATTTGAGCTGAGCTAAGATCAGTGAAATTGGGATTGTTGGGTTTCAGTGCAGGTGATTTACCCCACAATGTGTCATGCACATCTTCTCTGTCTTGTGCTACCATTGCAGTCACCTGATGAAACCTCCTTTCTCCTCTTTCCCCATTCAGATCAGGACAGATTCTCCCCATTCATTTCATCATTTACCTTCCCCCAGGACTTCACTTCGGTGGTGCAAGTTTGGTAAATAACCCCACTGCTGCCTCTCTCAGAGGAGACATAAGAAATCAGACAAAGACATGCTAAGTGTCTCAAATTTCTCATATAAGAATTGTTCTTTTTGACATAACGACTGCGCCAGTTCAAACTGAAGGTCCAACCAACCTGTTATTCCATAGGTTCATTTCATAGAATCGTTTATATTGGAAAAGACCTTCAAGATCATGGAGTCCAACCTTTGACTGAACAGCACATGATTAATGAGGCCAGAGCACTGAGTGCCATGTCCAGTCATTTATTGAACACCTCCAGGGATGGGAACTCCACCACTTCCCTGGAGAGCCTGTTCCAAAGTTCAGATAAGCCCTGTCACTTTGTTCCTGAAATGAGAAATTTTGATGCAATTCAGGTCCCAGGGGTCTGGGAATAGCTCTTCTGGTAAATTTGCAGTGTTGGTTTGAGCTGCTGCCCCTGTCCAGAGAGTGCTGCACCCAGGAGTGAAATAAATAGATGCAGTCTCAATATTTTCAGCCAGTTTCTGATTTTGGTGATTTCCCTTTGTTTCTTAGCTGTCTTCTTGCCCCAGCCCTTCTGTCCAGTCAAGTGTTTTAACTTCTGGGGTGACTTATTATCCTTTTTTGGTGGGGACAGTTTTCTACAGTGCAGAGCAGGACTAACACTCAGTTTTCAAGCCTGTCCATGCCAGTGGCTTCTATATTCCCTTGAAAAAGTGGAGAAAAATGGTTCAAAATCCCTCAGGCTATAAACAGATTGAATGTAGATCTTTGTGTCTCAGTTCCAAGGATTAAATTCCTCTGGTCCTCCATCGAGTAGAAAAAACTAGACCTGCAATTGTATCCCTTGCAGGGATGTGGAGAGCAAACAGTGATTTTGACCAAAAAGTCATGATTTGGCTCAGTGCAGGATGTCAGTGCAACTGCTTTCATCCCGCTCCTGTTGTTCTTTCCACAGAGGGAACCAACACTGCCCAGATCAAGATCCACCACCATCAGCATCTGCTGAAGGTCTGCAGCCTTTTCTTTTGTGCCTTAAATGCTATTAAATATCTCCTTTTATGTGTTCAATGTCTTCTTAAGCCACTCACCACTAAAACAATGAAATTTGGAGGGGAGGGGACGACCGACCCCAAACGACGAATCATTCAGTGTAGAAAGGGCCCCAGTCCTGTTAATTCAAATGACATTTTGACAGTAGCATGCTGTCAGCCCAATGGTTTGACCTATACAACAACCTCTAATTATTACTAATTAAAGAATTAATTATTCATGGCAGCACGCGCTATTAGCATAGCAGAGATGTGTTGGAATATGAGTTATGCGCGGTTTATGAATCTTCAGAAAATAGATTCTTTAATAAATTAATAAAGGGGCTCTGGGGTTTCATTAAAAGGTGGCTGGAGGGGTTGCAAGCCAGTTTCCAAGGAGACCACAGGTGGTTTGCTTGGATTTTTTTTTTAGTTAAACTTGTTTGGGCCAGATGATTTCCCTTCCCCCCTCCCCCTCTCGCTCTGTCCTCACTGCTCTTTCCTCAGGCAGCGAGGAGAACATTTTAATGAAACCCCTGTTGTCCTCATATCACTTTGATCCCCGTGTGGTCTCCAACCTCCACTTGGCCAGTTGGAGGATGGTGTAGTTGTGTGTGTGTTTTTTTTTTCCCCCTTCTGTTTTTTTTTTTTTTTGTCTATTTTTTGATTGAAAGCTCCAACCAGCTCTGCCATGAATAAACAACAGAAATGATAAAAGCACATGGGCAAAGGAAAAATAGAACAAACAAAGGAGAAAATAAAGGAAATTACATAAATTCAAATGACACCATCAGGATGGGAGCAGAGTTAATTACCTTGTTTTCTGTCTGAAGAGCAGATTTGGTGGTTGTTCTTATTACTAATTTTGTTTCTAACATGATATTTCTAATTCTTTGGGCTGTTTTATAGATTTTATTGTTATTAAAGAGATAGGAGGGAGAAAATTTTTCCCCCTTTTTTTTTTATTCTTTTGTTTTCTGTCATGACCAGTGTTACCCAACATTTATTTCACTCTAATAATGCAGAGGATGATAATAATACCTTCCAGTACTGCTATCAAAACAGTGATATAAATAGCAATAACGTTTCCAAGCTTTTGCTCCAACTTCCAAATCTCATTAAAATTCCATCCTTGATTAAGAAAAGCCTCAACAAAATAGCAGCTACATTAAAAAGATAAAATTAAATGTTTCTGACTCATTTTCTGAGGACTTGTCTTCCAACTACCGACAGGCATAACCACCAAGTGAGGTGATCCTTGCTGCTACACAGATCTCACCAAAATTACCAGTACTGCTGTCAGGGACCAAGCAGATCCATGGTCTTAAAGGGATATGAGGTCTGTAAGAATGATTGTAAGGGAGGATCCATTTCCTCTGTCACTGCTCACCAAAATGTTAGGAGAAGGAACAGATGGAAGTTGGAAGTTGGAAGTGATCTGAGACACTGATGTCAGGAAAAGAGGAATTCCCTCCATAGGCTGTGGGGGAATTTGATGTTATGTGCACAACTTTCCAACAAGATGCAAGATGAGTCACACACCTTGTACCTTCTAGTTCTTGCATGAAGCCCATCCCTTCTTGGTCAGTTAAAACACTTCAGAAAGACATGGATATTTCTTACTTTTAGATTGCACTTGATGAATTTGTTTGTATTCTTGACAAGTGGTTCCAATAACCAGCTGCTGTGGGGGTTATGCGTGCAAGTATTGAGTTCTTTTCATGGTAGGAAAAAAATTCTTTGCTGTGAGTGTGGTGAGGCCCTGGCACAGGTTGCCCAGAGAAGCTGTGGCTGCCCTTGGATCCCTGGAAGTGTTCAGGGCCAGGCTGGATGAGGCTTGGAGCAACCTGGGCTAGTGGAAGATATCCCTGTCCATGGCTGGGGGGTTGGAAGGAGATGGTCTTGAAGGTTCCTTCCAATCCAAACCATTCCATGGTTCTCAGATTCTATGATTTTGGGGGCAGTGACCACAGATTACTGCCTCTACATACAGTGCCTAAAGCGATAAGTTTTCAGTCTCAGGTAAAGCTGTGGCTGCTCTGATAATCCAGTCCTACATTTCTGTTGCCTTTTTGATCCTTTTCACTTACCACAGCACTTAAAGACTCTAATAAGGCTCTGAGCTTCCCCTTTGCTATGTGTGGTATGTCCATAGAAACGGGATCACATTACAACCTTGCAGCAGTTGGATAAACTTGATCTCCCTGTGTCTGTTTGGCAAACTGACAAGCAGAGCCCATTCCCACTGAAGCCAGATCTTTCAAAGAGTGTGGATGATCCCAAGCAGTTAAACTAGTAGGTCATAAAATGCCAATTTCAAGAGCCTAAAAATCTGAATAAAACGCTGTGCTTGGAAAAGACCAATTTCCTGCAGAAACGTATCACGTGTCATGTTACATATTTTGAGACAACTCCTCAAGTCTAGCAATGAGTTCTGTGGTCAAATTAAATAGTCAAAATGTATTAAAGCATGATATCAATATCCCAGTAATAATATCCATTCCAATTATACCAATATTTCAATAATAATACCATTAACTGGAGTCAGCTGGGATATCCTGGTTTACTTGAATAAGAGCAAAATTGTGCATCTGGTGCCCACTTTCCAGATAGGCACATGAACCATGAGGAAAAGGAAGTGCTTTCTTTTTTGCACTGAGGAAAAAAAAAAAAAAGTGAAAAACTTTTGGTTTCAAATGAAAACACATGCTGAAATTGCCATTTTAAAATATGCAGGATAATTCTTGTTTTTCTATATGGATTAAGTCCCTGTCCTGAACAAGATATCTGTCTGGGATGTTTTATAATAATTTTGCTCCTGGCAAGATTAGAAATAAGCTCAGGACATAATTCAGAACTGAGTTCCTAATCCAAATTGGGATTTAAAATATAAAAAGGAAAAAAATCTCAGTTTAACCCAGACATGGAAGATGCTGCTGCACTGATCACCTAAACTTTTAATGAAGTTGAAAGCAAATTGAGTGAGAAGATTTTCAGAAAACCAAGCCAATTTTATTTAAATACCTGAAAAATAATTTATATGCTTAACTTCAGGCACAAAGGTTTGAAAACGTAATTGGCTCAGCCAATATTACATAGAAAATTAGCATTATGCTTCTCTGTCTGTAGCAGTTAACTGGAGCCAGAGCATGAGCTGAGATATTTTCCCAAAGCTTGCTATTGATTTGAATTTTTGGCTTGCTGTCTGCCAAGATTTGGGACAGATCTGCCTGGTAATCACCAAAAAAGTGATCAAGAACAGGCTGAGTGTTCACATACAAAAGACCAGGATGCTGCTCGTTCATAAGAGCTTCCTACAACACCCTTACCTCATGTCAGTTTTCATCCTTATGTAAACTGAAACAATTAATTGAAACAAAAGTATTTGACCAGAGAAGATGGTTTGAAAGTATTCTCTCTCTCTCTTTTTTTTTTTTTTTAATGGGTGGAAATGTTTTGAATGCTATCGTTTTTTACAGTAATGAAATACTTAAAATTTTCACAATTTTGGAAATATTTTTTTTCCATTGTAAGTTATTTATAGGAACTATTTATTTTATACAAAGATGAAGAAAAAAGGTTTCAGTTACAGAAAAGCAGCACACACAGTTAGGCATTTCTGATTTGATGTGTACACTACATATCTGTAGACAGGGCATGTAGGTACAGGTGTAGCTATGGTCATATTTGATAATTTAGGGAACAATTTCAACCTTTTATTTTGGTCCTGAGTCACTGAACCAGTAAAACATTTTCAGTTTCCTCTGAACCACTGAGTAATATTTATTTCTTTCACTCTGTTCGTCACCTGTCTTTGAGACACCTTTACCACCTGCCAGTGAAAATCTTACAAACTCCCCTGGATTCATTCCATGTTGCATGGTTTTTGTTCTACATACTTCCGATGTTTCCTGACTGCAAAATATCTCTGAGACTTTCAGGACAATATTTGGAAATTTCCCAGTGATCTTTACTCCTTCAATATATTTTCTTCTTTCCTCCAGATTTATCTTCTGGGATTATTTATTTCTGGTTTCATCAGATATTTTTGATGAAGCTTCTTTAATGGAGGAAGAAATTTCACTTGCTTCCTCTTGCTTTTGTGCTCTGCTGATCAGTTTGTAGTTAGAGATTTGTATATGAAAAGCCTTTTTTCTCTGTATTTTGAGCATCTTTTCCCTGAAATGATTCTTTTTGTCATTTTTTCCCCTATTCTTATTTATACTTTTTAATGTTATTGCAGACTAGTGAAAACTATGTTTATTTCCTGAAGAAATTTAAGATTCTGAAATTTGGGTTCACTAGCCTCAAAATCTCTGATTTTTTTATAGCATTTTTCTCTGTCCAGCTCATCTACCCCAAAAGCAGAGGTCTGGAGTGATCTGCAAGCCCAGCTGTGGGGCAGATAGAGATCAGTTTTGTCTCAGCTTTAACTGAAAAACAATTGTCCAAGCAGTTCCAGCCAGGCTTTTAGGGTGTTGCTCATTTAACAATGATCTGGACCGGAACGTGAAATCAGGGAAATAAATGGATATCCAAGCACTGAAGTTAATTACTAACACAAATGGATGTTTACTAATATATAAGTAGGAGCACTTTTCACTCTAGGAAAATATTATCAGACCCTTTGGGCATCTATTCCCCACTTTTTTTTTTTTTTTTAATGAGTTCAGGAAAGATTAAAGCCCTAATTAAACACATATTTTATTTCTGTATTTAGGGTTTTGTTTTGTTTTTTAAACTGCATCCTCTTAATGTAAAACCGACATTCTGGCATTGCTCATATGCCCAGAAGAATTAGATAATCAACAACAGTTTATAATAAGAGTGAGCCAGAAGAGAGTATGAAGTTCTATAGAGAGAGTGTGTTTTCCTTCACATGGTTGGGAGAGATCAGATTCTCTTCTGGGTTTGGAGGTTTATTCTGCAAGTCAGGCTCAGGACTGAAAATGTATTTGCACTTTGAAACCATTTATTTGAACCACAGTCAAAGTTGGGAGCCAATTGGTGACAGACAATTTAAAAAAATTGTATATAAAGAAATAAAAATTTAATTAAAATTAAATTAAATCTGGATAGGATAATGATACCATGTACAGACAACTCTATCCAACATAATC
Organism: Empidonax traillii; assembly: GCF_003031625.1. Classification (NCBI taxonomy): domain Eukaryota; kingdom Metazoa; phylum Chordata; class Aves; order Passeriformes; family Tyrannidae; genus Empidonax; species Empidonax traillii. Next base: position 11,771 of record NW_020956188.1, on the reverse strand, counting down.
ACTGACCTGTGACTAAGCTTTCCTAACTCCACACATGCATGACGTTGGTGCCCACGTGAGTATTTTTGATTTCAGTTTCAGTCTGAGAGTGAATTAATTCAGTCAATAGGATGTGAAAGGTGAAACAATTAATCCTGAAAGGAAAATATACACTTGACCAGCTGAACTGCTTTCCAAAATCTGCCTCAGTTGCCACTGACTGGAGTGGGGCACACAGCACCTGTAAATGATTAAAATTAAACCAACATCCTTAGTGCAGAGCTGATGTTTGAAAGAAGTTAAAAAGAGACTGTGGCAAATAGCTGAGATTTAAAAGTCTATTTCTGTGGCTGATAGAGTTAGCTGAAGTTCATCCCACTCTTCCTGTCCCAAATAACATCATATTCTATTCACATGTGGGTAGAACAGACAAGGCCAGAAATTCATGGCATACTTACACTAGGAAAATGAGGGATATTTGCACTATATCTAAGGAATAGAAAAGTTGCCTGTAAATAACAATGGGAAGGGATAAGAACTTCCTAAGCGAAATGATCAGACTGTTGCCCAAACCATACTGTTTACTCTGGCGCTGTACAAGGCAAGAGAAGGCTTCAGGAGACTTTACAGCACCTTCCAGCACCCAAAGGGAGCCTGCAGGAAAGCTGGAGTTGGACTTTTTACAAGGGCAAGCAGTGATAGGAAAAGGGGGAAGGGCTTTTAGCTGAAAGAGGGTAGATTTAGACTGGATATTAGGAATAAATTCTTCCCTGTGAGGGTGGTGAAACACTGGAATAGGTTGCCTAGAGAAGCTGTGGCTGCCCCATCCCTGGAAGTGTCCAAGGCCAGGCTGGGTGGGGCTTGGAGCAACCTGGGCTTGTAGAAGGTGTCCCTTCCCATGGGAAGGTGTTTGAAACTAGACGGTCCTTAAGGTCTCTTCCAACCCAAACCACTCTAGGATTCTATAAAAGTTTCTCACATTTGATGGGATGAGATTCTGGAGCAGCCTGACCTTACACCCCAAACCAGTGGACCACAAGCCTGGTGGTGCTGCCAAACAGTTGTGGTGGATGAAGGGTGGTGAGCAGAGTGGATTCTTCAGGTTGTGTGAGCCTAAATAAGAGCTGCAGCTAATAATGTGCCCTGGGGTGAATTACTACTGTTTATTATGCATACTATTCCTAGTGCTGTACTGACTTAATCAAGAAGGGCTCCTTTTTGCTCCTTTCTATGTGTAAAAACAAGAAAATAACCGTAACTTCCCCAAAGACTTTGCATCCTACAAAGTTTTAACTCTCATTACCCTATTTCACAGTGGGTGAGGTTTTTTTTTCCTTTAAGAAAACCCAAAAAATTCTTTCTATAAATGAAGGCAGAGCACAGTAAATGCTTGAAAGAACATCATGGACGTTATCTACCTTGCAATTCAATTGTGTTAGCTAAGGTAGGTAAGATCTCAGAACTTGTGTAAGGAGTTTTCAGAAAAGGTGGTAAGGCCACAACTTTTCACAGCCGCAACATTTTAAAGAAAGAATGCAAAATTTGTCCCTGTATACTAATACACAGAAGAGATATATGATGTTATCAAGTAATTCTACAGTGGACTCCTATTTCCTAGTACATCATACATGTAATATCCCAGGCAAGAGATCTAAAGCATGAAAAGTACTTTAATAAAAGATAAAAGTTTTTATTGAATGTTCCAAATATTAAAAGTAATCAGTAATATTTTTCCTTTCTCTGCAGAGAGCCAAAATTACTGCTAGTGGAAGTATCTCTGTCACTGAACCATCAGACCAGCTGTATCACCCAGCAACAGTCCAGATACTAAATCTTTATGTAAAGCACTAAAACCACTAGGGATGCAGATTACCAGGTATAAATTATAACTAATTATATATATATATGTGTGTGTGTGTATATATATATATACACACATATATATGATTAAATATAAATAGCTCTCTTGATTCCAGCACCGTACATTGGTGGCTCACAAGACTGTGGATGAGCATCCACAGTCTTCTTATACCTGATAAAAAGGATAGGAGTCAGCTCCTGATGACTTGACTGCAAATCCAGCCTAATGCAGCAGGTTTAAATCTAGATTAGCTCTGTGTGAAATGAGAACCAAACTGTCTATGGCTGAGGGATTTACTTCATGTTCCAGTCGAGTTTGATTTGCCCACAATGCCTATGTTTCTTTAGATATTAACGGAAATGAAAAAAAACAGTTTCTTGCTGTTCTTAACTGCAACTGCTAATGAAAACCTCTGTGGAGAGAAGTGCCAGGGCTTCTGTGATGCAACATGACAGTTATTTTTAATCTACTTAATATTTGTGGTTTATTCCAGTTGCTACAGGCCAGGGTCTATGATGTTTCAAGTTTTGCTTTGTGCTGCATTTCCTTAGTGACAACTTCCTTCTCCAGGATACAAGATAATTAGTTCACTTGGATCTCACTGTCCTCAGTAGTAACATTGAATGGAAACTCACCTGGAAGTTCACATTGTGGCCATCATTGCACTGAGAATACTATTTGTATGTGAGGATTACCTGCCCATACATTTGTTTTTCCATCCATATGCTGGTTATTTTCTCAGCCAGAGAAATTTTCCTCAGGGCAACCCAAGCATGTGCTCAGTGATGGTCAAAACTCCAAAAGATCTTGACTTTCTGTAGGAAGATTGAAAGGTATTGTCCATTCTCAGTCAGAAAAGGAAATTTTAAGTCAAATTCTTTGCTATTTTTCCCTTTAAGTAAAACCTGTAGTCTTTGAGTTTCCCTATAAAATCCTACAGAGGAGGTGCAGAGAGTTTGAAGTGAACATTTAAACTACCTAAAAGAGGGTGTCGTAGTGAGCTGGAGGTTTGGTCTTTTTTCCCAGGTAACAAGTAACAGAATGAGACAAACTGGCCTCAAGCTTCACCAGTGGAGGTTTAGATTGAATATTAGGAAAAATCTGCTCACTGAAAGAGTGGTCAAGGATTGAAACAGGTTGCCCAGGTCACCGATGGAGTCACTGCCCCTGGAGGTATTTAAAAGATGTGCAGATGTGGTACCGAGCAACATAGTTTAGTGGTGGGCTTGACAGGGCTGAGTTAAGAGTTGGACTCGATCTTAGAGGGTTTTTCCAACCCTCCAATGATTCTACAATTCTATGAAACAACCAAGGGCTTGCTTAATTGTGACTTCCTATCACCTGAGTGTGGTGAAATCTGTGGCATAGGAGTATGAGTGCTTGGCAGGGGATATGTGAAACAAGTGGAAAAGACAGAAGAGCAAGAAGAGAAGGACAAAATAGTGAGAAAGACAGAGGAATGGAAACACAAAAGCAAATGGGTGAAATCTGCTTTGTGCTGCCCACAAATGAACAGAAGACTAACAAAGAGACTGTTGTTGCCTTTGCTGTTACCCATGTGCGAATTATACCTCAGTGTCCTCATCTGGTACCTGAAGATTAGAATTTTTTTTTTTTCATGTTTTTATAAAAAAGTCACTTTTAAGGTTGCAGATGTAAATTGTTATTACTGTTCCCATTATCAACGACAAGAGGACCATATTTAAGCCCCAATGATGGAGAAAGTTCCCAGACACAAAGTGAGGTGATCTAAAAACACTTCCCTGGTATGTGGAGAGTTTCCTTGGGTCCTGGGACAGATGAGCTGTATTCCTGCTGTACAGAATCAAGTTCATGTCAAATTCAGTGATCTTACAAGTCTTTTCTAACCTTAATGATTTTATGATTCTGACCAAGCTGTTTATTTCATCTGAAGAGCAGAAAATATTATCTCAACAGAGTATAATGCCAGCAGTGTGATGCTTTTGGTAGAACCTGAATATTCTCCAGCATGACGCAATTTGATGTGATGTCCTGTATGCACAGGCTCCCATGGGAGTCAGACCAGAAGTAGTTTGAGTGTGGTACTTTTCTCTATTCCCTTCTTTGCCTTCATTCACTCTACTGTTCTCTTCTCTTTAGACTTCAAGGCCTTGACA
>NW_020956188.1:4503-7586 GCF_003031625.1 Empidonax traillii | reverse complement strand
TGCTTTTGGTAGAACCTGAATATTCTCCAGCATGACGCAATTTGATGTGATGTCCTGTATGCACAGGCTCCCATGGGAGTCAGACCAGAAGTAGTTTGAGTGTGGTACTTTTCTCTATTCCCTTCTTTGCCTTCATTCACTCTACTGTTCTCTTCTCTTTAGACTTCAAGGCCTTGACAGCAAATATCTTTCACTTGAACTGGTGAAATCATAGAATCATTTAAACTGGGAAAGACACTTTAGATCATTTATTTCAAATACTTAGATTTTTCACAGAATTTTAGTTCAGTTACTATGAGTAACTATACTGGCTACCCATAGTAATAATTATTAAGATTTCCATTTACCCATCTCTGTGTTACTCTTCTCACTAAGTTTAGGGTGATTTCTTTATTTCCTGAGAAGCTTTTTGATGACTACTTTGAATTTAACCAATGTTCTTGCAAACAAAGGGAAGGAATGGAAAAGTGATGAGGTATTTTGTAACTAGAGTTGCTATAATTCTTTAATAATTCAATGAAAAACTTCCTAATTCCATTGAGGGGGTTATATCAGATCCTTAAACTTGACCTTTCTCTGCATTAAATTTTGCCTTCCTTCCATCACCCACACACTAATCCTGGTGGCTGATCCCCTCCTTTGTCACGCTGCCATAGGTTTATGGAATCATCAGACATGCCCAAAATACTTCCCTCTCCCACCTTCCAATAATCTTAGACATTGATAGGATTTCACACAAGCTTTTCCAATAGATGTCCTCAAATGGTGCTGAATTTCAGACATGCTGTGAAGGCTTTTTCCTGCCTTTCAGGGTGGAACACACTCAATCCGTTCTATGTTTTTATGATGTGCTGTTGTCCCTTTCAAACCCCGCTGAAGGATCTCAATGCCTGGCACAGCTCCTGTGAATGAGCCTCTTGTCTGAGGGGGAGAGACAATGGGCCTTATTTAATGAGATTAGTTACAATAGGAAAAACAGCTAAAAGAGAAAAAAAAAAGAAAAAAAAAAGAAAAAAGAAAAAAAAAAGAGGCAGTTATAGCAATTGGAGTGGCTGTTAAACCATTCTTTTATGCAAGCTTGGCACCAGCCATACCTTTTCCTGGACATTTGCCAACATCCTTCACAGTTTAGACTCAGTCGTTGCTTTTCTTTTTTTTGTTACAATTTCCGCTCGACTTTACAGTTGCAGGGCCGATGGTGTAATTCATTTCCGTTGTGAAAACGCTCCAGTATATTAACACTTCTGCCTGCTCGTAACCTGATCAAAGCCCACGTATCTGCTTTAATTTACTCTTAACTGTGGCTTTTCTATTTTTTTTTTTTTTTAAGTGATGTAGATTTATTTCAAGCTGTGTCACCGTTGAGAATGGGAACCTTGTTTTCAGCAGAGAATCAACAGCAAATCCACTTAAGGAGTATGTTCAGATATGGAGGAACAACTGCAAATGCAGCTGTCGCACATCACAAAAATATCCTGCTGCTCTCTTCAAGGACACAAGCACCTTTCAGAAGGTGACTTCTGTAAGCAGCTGTCTATGTTCCTGCTTGGATGGGTAAAGAAATATTTACACACAACATGGTCTGTGTAATTGGCATTGGGAGTGGTTACAACTAGTTTGTTTCCTTTTCTTCAGTTTTCTTGGAGAAAACGGGCTGCAGCTTTTTGGGCATTACAAGAAGCCCAGTAGTCAAGTGACTCTTCTTTGAAATAGGACATGGACAGATTCAGAGCCATGAGCAGTAGTAGCTGGGTTCATTTGGTGTCTGAGGGAAACAGATACTAAATTCAGATTAAAAAAAAATAAACCAGAGAAAGAATCTTTAAATATATAAATAAGAATACAATATAAATAAAGAATATTAAAAATGAAAATCCTTCATTTCAATAGTTCCAGGACGAAGGTTGTTAACATATGGCTACTTCTTAAGATAGAGTTGTTAATGATCTCACAGCACAGAACCATAGAATCCCAGAATGTTTGTCTTTGGCTTGAAAAGGACCTTAAAGATCATCTTGTTCCAACATCCTGCAATTAGTTGGGACACCTTCCACTACATCAGGTTGCTCCAAGCCCCATCCAACCTGGCCTTGAACACTTCCAGGGATGAGACAACCACAGCTTCTCTGGGCAACCTGTGCCAGGGCCTCACCATCCTCAAAGGGAAGAATTTTTGTCTTACATCTAACTTAAATCTCTCCTCTTTCAGTCTAAAATCTTTCCCCCTTGACCTATCTGTCCATGCTCTTGTCCAAAGACCATCTCCAGGTCTCTTGGAGCCCCTTTAGGCACTGGAAGATCTCGCCAGACCCTTCACTTCTCCAGGCTGAACACCCTCAGCTCTCCCAGCCTTGACTCCACAGCAGAGGTGCTCCAGCTCTTAGATCATCTTTGTGGCCTCTTCTGGACTCACTCCAACAGCATGTTCCAGGTTGGTTTTCACAGGAGGTTTTTCTCAGGCCAGGTAATCACCTAAGGCAGCAACACAACTGGACTCATATTTCTCCACCATATAATTTTTTAATGGATTTTTCAGTTTTTTTCTCCTTCCCCTAATCTGCACTCTGCCAGCACAAACCTATCCGCAGGATTCAAACCCCGGGCTCCCATTGACAGAGGCAGTTAACAGCAAGGGTTGGCTGTTTCTCTCTACTACCACATCAAAAGCCCCCTACTAAGCTGCTCATAAGGTTTTCCCTTGTCTCCATGGACTTTACAGACTTCCAGGCCCAAGTTGTTCAGCTCTGAGACCGAGGAGCTTGGAAAAGTAGACAATGATCTACAGTGTTCTGGGAGACGTGAGGGGCTGAGTCATGCTGAGCTCAGACTAAACCACTGGATAATTGCACCGTCTTATTACTGAGCTGTTCCCAAAAACTCCCATTTTGGCCAAATCTGGGAGGGTTTCACATGAACAACATCCCTGATCTTGTTTTAAGTGATTCCTCAAGCAGGACTAAGTATGTCTTGATGATTCTTTTAGTTAGTTCTTTGAAATAGTAAGATCTTTTAGTAGAAACATTTCAAAAGATTAAAAAAAAAAAAAAAAAAAAAAAAAAAAAAAAAAAAAAAAAAAAAAAAAA
>NW_020956188.1:0-4009 GCF_003031625.1 Empidonax traillii | reverse complement strand
GGACAAAATTATGAAGGAATAATAGCAGATTTTTATACCACTGAAATCTATAAAGTAGACATAGAAATTATCCAGAAGCCTGGGAGGGCAGAAAATTTGTGGATTGAACTTAAATCACAGTGAGCTACATTTGCACATCACAAATCACAGGTTGAAAAGTGCTGTCTGTAATGGATAAAAGATCCTGTTACCTCAGCTGCATATGGTCTGATGGTGGACAGTGACTGAGAGGAAAAGGGAGGATGAGTAGGATCTACATGTTAAAGGAAGAATCGAGACTTAGGCCAAGGAGACAAAACTAACATTGTTTAAGATTTGTGTTAAAACAACTTGAAGAAATGGTCAAGGGGACTTTAAGAAGGCACAATTCACCAGAGTTGGTTGTGAAGTGTATTAAATTCTGGTTCAAATAGGACAAATATTTCACTTATGTTGTGTGTGAGATGCAATAATGTATTCTTGCAGATTTGGATGAAATTTTCTGAAACCAAAAATCTCAAAGCTAATTTATTCAAATGACCTTCAGGATCTGGCTCCCTTGACTTCTGCATGAAATACCAGTAACAGTGGCATCAACAGTTAAGATGGTTCTGAATGCAGCTTGGCTGGTGTATATGAATCAGCAGTCCATATCACTGTTATTCATCAAAGCAGAGATGATGAATCCAAATTTTCTATTGGAAATGGTTCTTGGCCCTTGTTAGGCCAAAATGCACACGGAAATCTTGGGAAGAGTGCTGGGTGAACACCAGCACAAGGGGGCTGGAACACAAGTGTGATGAGGAGCAGCTGAGGGATCTGGGGGTGTTTAGCCTGGAGTAGAGGAGGCTCAGGAGGGATCTCATTGCTCTTTACAACTCCCTGAAAAGAGGTTGTAGCCAAGTGGGAGTCAGTGTCACCACTCTCACGGGAAGAATTTCTTCCAATGTCTAACCTAACCCTACTCTCTGTCATTTTGAAGCCATTCCCCCTGGTCTTGTCACTCCAGACCCTTATAAATAGTCTCTTTCCATCTCTCCTGTAGGTTCACTTCAGCTACTGGAAGGCTGCAATTAGGTTACCCTGGAACCTTCTCTTCTCCAGCCTGAACAATCCCAATTCTCTCAGTCTTTCCTCTCAGAAGAGCTGCTTCATCTCTCTGATCATCTTGGTGCCTCCTCTGGACTCACTCCAACAGGTCCATGTCCTGCCTATGCTGGGGACCCCAGGGCTGGAGGCAGCTCTGAAGGTGAGGTCTCAAGTGAGGGTGAAGAGGGGCAAAATCACCCCCTCCCCTGCTGCCCACGCTGTGGGATGAGCCCAGGACAGGGAGGGTTTTAGGTTCCCAGAGTAATTGTCCAGGGCATTTCCAGCCTCTCACCCACCAGCACCCCCAAGTCCTCCTTGGTAGAGCAGCTCTTGATCTGTTCATCCCCCAGCCTCCATAGGACTAACCTGATATTAATGAGTGAATTAGTAAAGTTATGTCTTGGGGAACTAGTAGGCCACCCCTACAAGCTGCTCGTATGCAAGACAACTGTATGGCTGTGAAGCAGGTGGGACACTGGGTGAAAATAAACCTTATCTAGATTTGTCTGTAGTCACCATGTAAATATGAATTGGAGAGTTAATATGACAGTGCCATAAGGACATTAATTCAGCATAGTAAACTTGTTCCACGGCATTGTTATTTCTATTTTATGTCTCCCTTCATTGTTTTATTGCAATTTTTGTTGGCAGCTTTAGAAAGCACCCACCAAGGGGGAGTTTGCCTTACAGACAGAACCGCTCCGGTCTTTGATGGAAATAAAGGACATGAACACACAAAGAGGAAGTTTTAATCATGATCATCACGAGAAATGTACATTTCTCAGCTAGCCCCTGAAAATTCACTCAGCTCCAGGGGTAACAATTTTGGTTTGCTTCAGGGAAATGGGGAGACAGTTATTTTTCCCACTGCTGTTGAGCATCTGCCCATGGTCAGGAAAAAGGGAAGAGGGTGAATTTATGCTTCTGGTTCGTTTCAACAGGAATAGTGAAACTGTCAACAAGTAATGAAAAAGGGGGAATTCTGAGCAGGGCTATTTGTGCTCATCAAACCTCATCTCTTTATTCAATCAGTAAAGGAAGAGCTGATAGAAAAAGAAGATGGTTAGAAACACTTGGAGAGTATATGAAGGTAGATGAAGTATATGAGGGTGGTGAGGGCCTGACACAGGTTGCCCAGAGAAGCTGTGGCTGCCCTTGGATCCCTGGAAGTGTTCATGGTCAGGCTGGATGGGGCTTGGAGCAACCTGGGACAGTGGAAAGTGTCCCTGTCCATGGGGAAAGGGGGGGGGGGGGCAGAACAAGATGATCTTTAAGGTCCCTTCCAACCCAAACCACTGTATGATGCTGGCCTTGAACATTTCCAGGGATGGGCATCCACAACCTCTCTGGGCGACCTGTGCCAGGGCCTCACCACCCTCACAGGGAAGAATTTATTCCTAATCTCTAATCTAACCATGCCCTCTGTCAGCTTGAAACCATTCTTCCTGGTCCTGTCCCTCCAGGCCCTTGTCCAAAGTCCCTCTCCAGCTCTCTTGGAGCCCCTTTAGGCACTGGAAGGGGTTCTAAGGTCTCCCTAAAGCCTTCACTTCTCTGGGCTGAGAAACCCCAACTGTCTTTCTTCAGTGGGATCTGAATTAAACTCTAAGTGTTTCCTCTTTTTTCCAATACTAAAACTTCACATTTTAATTCCCAAACCTTACTCCTCAGCTTTACCTGTACAATTAATTGCTTAGATTAGTTTCCTTAAGAAAGTCTCATGCTTTCTGGGTTTCTTGAAAAAGCACATTTTCAAATTTATTTTTTTCCAGAGACAGCAAAATAAAATAAGACATTGTAAAAAAATCATCCCAAATGAAACCAGAACCTTTACATTGTGGAATTAGATATTGTGAGTCACTGTACTTTTGTCTCATTTTCAGGAAGAATGGAAAAGGTTTTGAAGCTAAGGCAGGACAGTGGCAGTCATGTCAGCTGCCAGTGCTGTGAGTCTGTGCCTGAAAACCCATTATGGAAATCAGTCCCAATAAATTATTTGCTTTGACTTTTCCCATCTCATATGAAGTAACTGTTCATTGTCCAACTAATAAAAGAGGGGGAGATTTAGAAAGCCCTTAATAACCAGTAATTAGCTTTCTATTTCCTGTTATAAAAATTGAACACAGGAAAGAACTGAGTCATTCGTACCATTTTCAAGGAAAGAATTGTCATTTCTTGTATAAATCCTCTCACAAAGTTGTAATTAATTTTAGCATCCAGATTTTTAACTGATGGCCAGGATTGTCATCATCATGGAAGCGAAGAGGATGCAGGAAATAGGAAAAGGAAATAGAGATATTTCTTGTTGTGTTTGAGTTTCACAGAGACCAAAAAGCCAATGAATAAACTGACATTATAAAAAAAAAAAAAAATAGAAAGAAAGAAAAGAAAAGAAAAACAAACAAATGAACAAAACAAACAACAAAAAGGAAAAAAAAAAACAAGGAAAAAATGAATGGTTTAAGTAAAATGTGGAAGCAAGATAGTTCCTCCAAGAGGCAGCTATCCACCCTTATCTTTGGCAGGCAAGGAAGTCATTAGCAGCAACAACAAGGGAGCATTCATTGATTCATCTTTGTACAGCCATGTAGCTTAGTGGCTCTGTGCTGTGTGGAGAGACTAATGTTGAAAAAAACCCCACAAAACACTTCTAATATTTCCTTCCTCCGTAGTAGAAACCATCTGAAATTAATGAGTCTTATTAATGTAAATTGCACCACGCTGTCAGACATAAATATCCCAATACCAAAGGGGCCCATTACCATTAACATCAGAAATGATCAACAAATAAAACTGTTAATGCCACAATATTTACTGGACAAATTGACTTCACTCCAAGATAGGCTTATGATCGTGTCTTGCTGTTCGATTTCATTTCCCTGCAAGATGCACTAATGCATGTTGTTATGTGCAGCTGTGGCTGCTTTCCATAAAAAAAAAAAAA